>NC_092269.1:38285842-38345842 GCF_036320965.1 Panulirus ornatus
TCCCATAATGTGTTCCATATTGAAGTATCCGGTAGTCAGTTCCAACACTGTTTGCCTCTTTAAGGCCAGCTATATTGTGTTTCTTAGATTTAAATCATAACTGATGACAGATCCTAAGATACTTCTCCACCAATACTATTTCAAATATGGAGTCTTTATTTATACATTCATTACGATGGTGTTCTTTAGTATTATATATTACTTCTCAAACCATATCCACAACTTGTCTAAGTCACTTTCGTTGTCTCTACCATCTGCCTCAATTAACTCTGTTCTCTCTTCTTGTATCGCGTAATTATCGCCTCATTACAGGTCATCTGCACCATTAAACACATAAGGTTGAAGGCTTCGCCTTGTGGTACTCCACCTTTTAAAGTTTGATCATGTATAGAATTTATTTATTCATGATTACCTCAGTACCAGTTTCTGTGTCAGAGAATCCTGGTGTTACCCTGGATCTTTTTCTCTCTCTAAAAGCTGCGCTCCTTCTTGTAGCAGGGAAAGGTAGACTCCTTTAGAGTGAGAAGGTCTTTGATGACACAGTGCTCCCAGTGGTGCAACCTCGCCAAAGGTGACTTTGCTCTCGCAATGCAACCTCTTGCAGGCGGAGCCCGGTAACGCCTTTTATATATATATATATTTTTTTTTTTTTTTTTTTTTTATACTTTGTCGCTGTCTCCCGCGTTTGCGAGGTAGCGCAAGGAAACAGACGAAAGAAATGGCCCAACCCCCCCCCATACACATGTACATACACACGTCCACACACGCAAATATACATACCTACACAGCTTTCCATGGTTTACCCCAGACGCTTCACATGCCTTGATTCAATCCACTGACAGCACGTCAACCCCTGTATACCACATCGCTCCAATTCACTCTATTCCTTGCCCTCCTTTCACCCTCCTGCATGTTCAGGCCCCGATCACACAAAATCCTTTTCACTCCATCTTTCCACCTCCAATTTGGTCTCCCTCTTCTCCTCGTTCCCTCCACCTCCGACACATATATCCTCTTGGTCAATCTTTCCTCACTCATTCTCTCCATGTGCCCAAACCACTTCAAAACACCCTCTTCTGCTCTCTCAACCACGCTCTTTTTATTTCCACACATCTCTCTTACCCTTACGTTACTTACTCGATCAAACCACCTCACACCACACATTGTCCTCAAACATCTCATTTCCAGCACATCCATCCTCCTAGCGCACAACTCTATCCATAGCCCACGCCTCGCAACCATACAACATTGTTGGAACTACTATTCCTTCAAACATACCCATTTTTGCTTTCCGGGATAATGTTCTCGACTTCCACACATTTTTCAAGGCTCCCAAAATTTTCGCCCCCTCCCCCACCCTATGATCCACTTCCGCTTCCATGGTTCCATCCGCTGACAGATCCACTCCCAGATATCTAAAACACTTCACTTCCTCCAGCCTCTCACCATTCAAACTCACCTCCCAATTGACTTGACCCTCAACCCTACTGTACCTAATAACCTTGCTCTTATTGACATTTACTCTTAACTTTCTTCTTCCACACACTTTACCAAACTCCGTCACCAGCTTCTGCAGTTTCTCACATGAATCCGCCACCAGCGCTGTATCATATATATATATATATATATATATATATATATATATATATATATATATAATGCAACTATCTCGCTTTGTTAGGTGGGCAAGTGTGTGGAGAAGTTGTATATCTCTATATCAACATCAGGAAATTTTTAAATTACATGACAGTTTTTTTTCCCCGGGGAAGACTATGAGAGAGAGAGAGAGGCCTTCAGAGACACGATACGTGACACCAGAAGCTATTTTTGCACTGCCTCACAATGTTTCTATATTTCACTGTACAAGTGGTGCATTTCACTGGTAAAGGCCGAAACTGAGTCTGTCATTCTATAGGGTTCCCCCCCCCCCCCCAAAAAAAAAAAGAAAATAATTTGTTCAAGTTATAAACTAATAATTTCCATAAATTTCCAGAGAACTGGGATGATAATGATCTGATCATCCTGGGTGTTGTGGCAACGTTTGCGCGCGCATCCCCTAGTGTGCGGGTCCTCTCCTTCTGTAGTGGTTGTATTATACTGAGGAACTTCAACACGGGAGACCTTCATATATTCCTCTACATTCTCCTTATCTTTTATCATAATCTTGTCATTCCCGATAATCTTTTCCCTGGCCCATCTCAAAGGGGTTAGAGGATTTACAACCTCATCCTTTTGTTTCACTGCTTGTTACAGGATCACCCCCCCCCCCTGGGTTGGCTAATTAAGGATGCACCAATGACCTCACAGCGTTCGTCAGCAACCTGATAGCCCAACGCCTCTGATTAGCCAATGGTCTTGACATTGTTTACTGGTTAAGGAAATCTTTTACTTTCGTTCCTTATCACTATACATTATTCATTTTTTCCTCTACACTCTTCCCTTGTTTTCGTTTTTTTTAAGCCATCATTACCTTAAGATTCACAGTATTATGATTCGAATCTTTCACCATCGCGTTCATTCGCAGTAGTTTCGTATCTCTTGGCCAGGTTCATAAAGCTCGTACTGATCTGATTGGCATGGGTCAATTGCAGTGACGCGCCTTCCCCTAACACCTGTACCTCTAAACTACCGAATGGGTAGACATGTCTTACAGTATGAGTGGCGAACTACCCAAATTACAAGTAGAGTAAAGAAGGAGACAGGCAAGTGTGGCAGTTGAATCATTAGGTTCAAAGCCTGGTGGTTGTAACACCTGGTGTTGTGAGGCAGGTATCGAGTACTGGTTATAGTTGTGGGTGTTGTAGTGTTGAAGCTAGTTTGAGTTAGTTGTTGTAGTAGTATAGGCGTATGTGGCTCGTTGTGGTTGGTGAGGGTGTGGGGTAGGTTGTGACTGTGTTGGTCAGGTATGGTGAGTGTAAGGTAAGCAGGTTTTGGGAATATTTTTCAAATCAGGTTTATGTGTATATATGTCAGAGTTTGTATAGCAGATACCTTTTAACTTAAGTATACTTGTGGGTAGTGTAGGGAAGATATGGGTGGTGTAGGGAAGATGTGGGTAGTGTAGGGAAGATGTGGGTGGTGTAGGGTAGATGTGTATGAAGGAATTACCCATTACCTATATATATATATATATATATAATATATATATATATATATATATATATATATATATATATATATATATAATGCAGATTGAGAGTTCTGCCATCAAACACTTTCTTAAACTTTTGATATATTGTCAGCATTCATAGTATCATCACTTATCGTGTTCTATTCATAACTAACCTTATAGTATAATTGTACTTTTTAACATCTTTCCTCACATTCTTTTATCTTTCTTATTCAATATCATTCAATGATCTCTGGTTGTTTTTTCTATATATCGTTCATAAATTTTGATCTTTTGTGGTAATAAGATTCAGGGTAATTAAATGTGTATCAGGTACTGGCAATGAGGTACTCTATGTTATTGTTGGCGTTTTGAGAGATGACCTGATTGAATTTGAAGTTAACCATCATTAGAACACGACGGTACGACATTTCAGCACGTCCGCTTGACCCTTGGATACGACGGTACGACATTTTAGCACGTCCGTTTGACCCTTGGATACGACGGTACGACCCTTAGGTATAAGAGCCTGGGCTTTGACTCAACCATCAGGAGTGTGAGGTGAAAAGTCATGGCAGCATACACAAAGGGTCGTACCGTCATGCTCAAGGGGTCGTGCCGTCGTGCTCAAGGGTTTATACCGTCGTGCTCAAGGGTCGTCCACCATCATGCTCAAGGGTCGTACCGCCGTGTTCAAATGGTCGTACACCATCGTGCTCAAGGGTCGTACCGCCGTGCTCAGGTGGGCCCTAAACGTTCACATACACAGCCAAACCACCGGAGGCAAGCAGGCAAGCACTCAGGCTGGCACAGACGCCCAAGCAAGCAAGCACCACATCTAGTAAAAGCCGGATACCAGTTGGGTAGCCGACGGGCTCTTGAGACGGTCCTGGCGGCAGCAGACGCAGACACACGACTTAGGACGCGAGAGAGAGAGAGAGAGAAAGAGAGACAGACAGACAGACAGAGAGACAGACGGAGCTTACAGGAACCTAGGTCCCTCTTTATGATGCTCCGGCCGCTTCAAGGATGCGCTCCAATAAGGATCAGGGTTATGATGTCCCTTGGAGTGGGTAGTATTCCTCGACGAGACTGTACCCCTCCTTTCCGTCCACTGACACAGCCTCGCTAAGGGTGGCTATATTCACCGTTTCCTGCCTTAGGAATGTAGCGCCAGGAAGAGACGTGTGAGACATAGGGGAAAAAAAAAATCCTTGGCTCCTTCCTTTGCTCATTCGTTTGCAAAGTAATGATCCGGAGGGTGTTGGGGGGGGGGATTTCTATCCCACTCTTGGGTCCCTCTGTCGCAATGTACGATAAGCTCTCTCTCTCTCTCTCTCTCTCTCTCTCTCTCTCTCTCTCTCTCTCTCTCTCTCTCTCTCTCTCTCTCTCTCTCTCTCTCTCTCTCTATAATATATATATATATATATATATATATATATATATATATATATATATATATATATATATATATATATATATATATATAGTAGAAGATATATGAAACAGGTGTTTGATCTGAAGAATGTGTGTGAGAAGTACTTGGCGAAACAGAAGGATCAATGTATGGCATATTTGGATCTCTGGAAAGCATATGGCAGGGTTAGTAGAGATGCTTTGTTGAAGGTGTTAGGAACATATGGTGTTGTAGGATAGCTGCTAGAATCAGTAAGCAAGAGAGTAAGGCGTGTGTGCGAATTGGAAGAGAGGAGGGAGAGTGGTTTCATACGGAGGTTGGTTCGCGGCTGGGGTATTTGGTGTCACCATGGCTGTATGATCTTTTTATTGATAGTGTGGTGAAGAGAGTGGCTGGTTCCGGTGGAGATGGCGCGGCCTAGGAGAAGAGTTAGTTCCTGCTTGTGCTGATACCTGGAAGTAGACATGGCAGCAGTTGGAACCATGGTAGCCTGAAATGCATCATAGGGTGGATATGGGGGCAAAAGTCATGGTTGCATCGAAGAATGTGTGCAAAGAGAGGTTGCTGTCTTTGAGAGCAAAGTACGGAGGAGGGTGGATGTATTGGGTATGAAATGACTGTGGGTATTATGTGGTGTGAGGAGGGTTGGTAGAATCAGAAATGTTTAGGTAAAAGTTGTGTAAGGAATAGGAGTAATTATGAGAAGTTGAAAAAGGTGTGCTGAAACGGTCTGGGCATATGGAGAAGATGAGTGAGGAGAGGGTGAGTAAGAGGGTGTACGTGTCGATAGCGAAAGGTGGAGGGAAGGAGTGAAAGATGCCCAGCGCGCACGGGGCCTGACCATGCACGAGGGTGTGGTGTACATGGGGTAGAGCGAATTGGAGAGACATGATATACGGGGGATGACGTACAGTCAGTGGGCATATCAGTTAGGGGAAACCCCGGAAAGGTGTATAGGGCCTGTTTGTGGACAGGGGCCTCTAGTTTTAGTGGATTATATTTCACAGCTAGAGAGTAGATGTGAGCAAATTAGGCCGTACCGTTTCTTCCCTGTTCCTGGCGCTACCTTGTTACACGGAATACAGGATATATATATATATATATATATATATATATATATATATATATATATATATATATATATATATATATATATATATATACACACACAGACAGACAAAGAGAGAGAGGGAGAGAGAGACAGGATTGGAGACGGGCTGGAGAAGTGACCCAGGAAATATGAGCCTTGCGAGAATATATTAATATATTTCCATACATATTTCTTTACACATTACCATTCATTTGCATATATTAATTCACACGTAGCTCTGTGGAGCGACGGGGGGTGTTGGAGGGCTGGTGGAGGAGGATGTTGGGGAAGCAGGGAGAGGAGAGTTGCAAGAGTGGGGAGAGGAAAGTGTTGGGGAGGGTTTGGGAGAGGTGTGGTGGGGAGAGCAAACCAGACAGTTGGGGAGAAGGGATGGTAAAGGAGTGAGGTTAGGGGAAGTGTTGGGGAGGGGAGGGAGAAAGTTGCTGGAGAGGATGAGATAGGGGATGGGGTGGATGTATGGGGAAGGGGGAGTGCTGGTGAGACGGGGAGAAGAGACTGTTGGAGAAATGGGTGAGAAATGACGTAGAATGAGGAGAATAGAGTGCAGGAGAAGGATCTGTCGGAGATGTTGGGAGATGAAGATATTGAGGGGGGAGTAGTGTTGGAGAGGGAGTGTGAGAGGAGAATGGTAAGGGGTTGAGTGTTAGAGAGGGAGAGAGAGAGAGAGAGAGAGAGAGAGAGAGAGAGAGAGAGAGAGAGAGGTATTAGTGAGATTAGTGTTGGGGGTGTGAAGTAGGTGTTGGGGGTTGGTGTTAAAAGAGCAGAAAATGTTGGAGGAGTGGGGAAGGTGTTGGGGGTTGGTTTTGAGGGAAGGGGGAAATGTTGGAGTGTCGGCCGAGTGCGGTAAGTCTTCGAGAGGTTGGGGTGTTGGAGAAGCTGGGGGCGGGGGGATATGATGGAGGGGCTCGAGTGATAGAACGGAGAAAGAGTTGGAGAGTTTGAGAATTACGTTAAGTGTTGGAGGAAGTGGAAATGTTGGGATAGATTGGAGTGGAGGGAAGTGGTGGAGAGGTTGGAGGAGTAGGGAAAGTGTTGGAGAGGTTAGATTGTGGGAGGAGTGTGGGAAGCAAATAAGAGAACCTGAGGGAGAGTGTAGAGAGAGAGAGAGAGAGAGAGAGAGAGAGAGAGAGAGAGAGAGAGAGAGTGAGTGAGTCAGATGAGAGAGGCTGGGAGAGTGTGAGAGGAATAGGGCCTGGATAAAGGGTTGAACTGGAGGTGGGGAGTGGTCCCCTGTGAGAGGCAAGAGTGAGAGTGGTGAAGAGTCTGAGTGAGCGGAGAGAGAGGAGTTTGCATGAGACTGGGGAGAGGATATGAGAGAGAGGAGAGAGTGAAGGCCTGAATGAGGAGAGAGAGAGAGAGAGAGAGAGAGAGAGAGAGAGAGAGAGAGAGAGAGAGCTGGCCTGTGTGAGAGTGGTGTGAGAGGAGAGGAGAGCGAGTCAGTGTATGGAGAGAGAATGGCGAGAGAGAGAGAGAGAGAGAGAGAGAGAGAGAGAGAGAGAGAGAGAGAGAGAGAGAGGTGGCCTGGGAACGCGAGCAGCGGACGGCTGGTGAGAGAGAGAGAGAGAGAGAGAGAGAGAGAGAGAGAGAGAGAGAGAGAGAGAGAGAGAGGAAACAAAGGGAGAGAGTATTACGAGATTGGAAGCTGGGGAGAAGCAAGAGGGGAGGTAAGATAGGGGGAGAGCAAAATGATGGATGAATGAAATGAAAGAGGTAGGTAGACAGACAGACAGATAGATGGGACAGATAGACAGTAAGAACAGGTGGATGTTTACACCGGATTAGGGCGTCGTAATGGGAGAGGGAGAGAGAAAATGTGTGATAATGATGGTGAGTGAGATAGAGTGTGTGATGAGGGATGGTGAGTGTGTGATGATCATGGTGGGAGGTAGAGGGTGATTATGTTGAGTGTGTGGGTGCCTGGGAGTGTGTGGGTGTGGGTGTGTTGATGATTGTGAAGGAGTATGTGATTTCGTTGTGTGTGTGGTAGAGTATGTGAGAGGGATGGTAGAATGCGAGTATACTTAGTGAATTAGGAGAGAGGTTGGAGGAAGACGGATAAGAATAAACTGGACAATAAAAGAATAGCGGAGATAAAGGAGCGAGTAAATATTTGTAGTAAAGGCTGGTATACCGGTTCGCCATTTTCTATAAACCTTCAGATGAGAGTGAACACATGAAAAGATTGTTTGAAGAAAGGTCCCTCAGTAGAGGGTATGAGGTGAAGCTGTGAGGGTATGAGGTGAAGGTGTGAGGGTATGAGGTGAGGGTATGAGGTAAGTG
Organism: Panulirus ornatus; assembly: GCF_036320965.1. Taxonomy (NCBI): domain Eukaryota; kingdom Metazoa; phylum Arthropoda; class Malacostraca; order Decapoda; family Palinuridae; genus Panulirus; species Panulirus ornatus. Next base: position 38,293,760 of record NC_092269.1, read on the forward strand.
TGTGAGAGGAGAGAGCATGGGATGAGGATGGAAGAGGAGGAGGGAAGACCAGAGGAAGAGGAATGAATGAAGAGGAAGAGCACGAGAGAGGCGGGATAACTGCCGACATCAAGGGTGAGGAGACCTAGGGAGAGAGAGGGAGGTGAGAGGAGGGAGAGTGTGAGGGCGGGGGGCCAGGGAGAGTGGTGACACACACACACACACACACACACACACACACACACATATATATATATATATATATATATATATGTATATATATATATATATATATTATTTATGCATAGGTAGATAGATAGATAAGATTTGCACAGCGTCTAAGGTAACTATGCAAACCCATTAAACCACACTACGATAAACCAAACCAAACCAGTGTGACGTAAACCAGAAGTCGAGCCAGAATGTTAAAAACCAAGCGAGATTGTAAACCATAGCAAACCAAGACGGTCTACACTAGTTTACCCACAGTAAACTAAAGCAAACTAAACATAAGTGACTTAAACTCAACTGATCTCCACCAACCGATTAAATTTTCAATATAACCTAAGTAATGAAGCCAGGTTATAGGACACCAACCTAATCAAACACTTTTCTTGTTTACTGTGTGTTAGAGGTTCACTTTCAAACATTAGATTACGGCGTGTTATGTTAATGTGGGAAGTCTGTGTCATATGTTAGTAGCATTACATAGACCGTCTGTGGCGTCTGTATGTAGCATTACATAGACCGTCTGTGTCGTCTGTAGTCGTATCTCAATCACGTCCAGTTATCAGCGGAGAAACCGATCATTAGCGGGAGGTCAGGTGCCAGACTAGGCTGTGGGAGCCTAGCCAGCCAGGCAGGCAGGGAGGCAGCCAGGTAGGGAGGCAGGCAGGGAGGGAGGCAGCCAGATAGGGAGGCAGGCAGCCAGGTAGGGAGGCAGCCAGGCAGGCAGGCAGGGACGGATGCAGCCAGGCAGGGAGGCAGGCAGCCAGGCAGGCAGGCAGCCAGGCAGGCAGGCAGGGAGGCAGGCAGGCAGGCAGGGAGGCAGGCAGCCAGGCAGGGAGGGAGGCAGGCAGGGAGGGAGGCAGGCAGCCAGGCAGGGAGGCGCATGCTGAACTCTAATTAGGCATCAGGAGTCGTGAGGTGTGGCGGGCGGGTTGACGAGACTCGGCCCAGACCCCCACCCCGCACCCCTGTACTGTACGTGGCACGGACGGGTAACCAAAGACCACCCCTGTACTGTAGGTGGCACGGACGGGTAATCAAAGACCACCCCTGTACTGTGCGTGGCACGGACGGGTGACCAAGGACCACCCCTGTACTGTACGTGGCACGGACGGGTAACCAAGGACATATATATATGGCGTATATCACTGGGGTCCGAAAGGTACTGCCGGCTTTCCATTTGGCTCGTAAGTGTATGTTGTTGGAGACCTCCGCATGGCTCGTACGTGTAAGTGTGTGTTGTGGGAGACCTCCGCATGGCTCGTAAGTGTAAGTGTGTGTTGTGGGAGACCTCCGCATGGCTCGTAAGTGTAAGTGTGTGTTGTGGGAGACCTCCGCATGGCTCGTACGTGTAAGTGTGTTGTGAGAGACCTCCGCATGGCTCGTAAGTGTAAGTGTGTGTTGTGGGAGACCTCCGCATGGCTCGTAAGTGTAAGTGTGTGTTGCTGAAGTTTTTTTTTTTTGAAGTGGGTCTGGAAGAGATAGGCATGATGTTGACAGAGGAGTGACAGACGTGGATGATATGAAGGTTCATTAATGACGTTGTGAATTTTAAGAATCATTCACTGCCTTGCGTGTGTTGTTGTTGTTGTTGTTGTTGTTCCTGGGCATTAACCCCGTCAAGAGTGCCTCTGAATATGACTTTGAGAACTGACGTGGCAGCAACGGTCCGCGGGACCTGAGCCAAGGGCCTGGGCTCAGCCGGGGGACCTGAACGAAGGACCTGGGCTCAGCTAGGGACCTTAGCCAAGAGCAAGGACTCAGCCGGGGGACCTGAACTAAGTGCCTGGGCTCAGACGTGGACCTGAACTAAGGGCCTGGGCTTAGCCGGGGACCTGAGCCAGGGGCCTGTGCTCATCCGGGGCCCTGAACTCAGGGCCTGTGCTCGTCCGGGGACCTGAGCTCAGGGCCTGGGTTTAGCGAGGCTCACCAGCGTTAATCACCACGTCAGCGGAGGGTCGATGGTGGACCTATTTGCCCTGAGGCCAAGATTATCATGTTAGTCCCCCTACCTGTGTCCACCCCTCAACCCCACATAACCCCACCCCAACCAGTGCCACTTGCAACCCCAACCCCAACCAGTTCCACCCCCCACCACCCCCCTCGCTCCTGCCACTTGCACACCCCCCCCACCACCCCCCTCGCTCCTGCCACTTGCACACCCCCCCCCCCCACCACCCCCTCGCTCCTGCCACTTGCACACCCCCCCCCACCACCCCCCTCGCTCCTGCCACTTGCACACCCCCCCCCCCACCACCCCCCTCGCTCCTGCCACTTGCACCCCCCCCCCACCACCACCACCTAAGCCTACACTCAGATGCAGCAAGATACACGAGAGATAAAATCCTCCCCATCACCCACCCCCAACCCACCCTACCCCACTACCTTCAAAATGAAAAAAAAAAAAAGAATTGTTTTTTATGCAGTAGTGTGCCGTAGGATGACATAACGGCGTAAGCCAAGGTAGTGAGGGAGGGAGGGGGATACCACCACCCCTCCCTCCCATCCCCACCACCAGCCACCATGCTGTGTTGCATGACGGGGCTGGTGGGTCCTGTGGTGGTGGGGGGGGGGGGAGGATGGGGGGGTTAGCCTGGCAGGCCGGGTTTACCCTGGCTACACAGCAAACACCCGGCCTGTGTACTGCGCCAACAGCAAGGTGTTATCTCCCTCCCTGCCACGTCATGCTCCCCCCCCCCTCCACCCACCCTCTCTCTCTCCCCCTCTTTCCACCACCACCACCTCCCCCCCTCCCTCTCTTCCCCCCTTTCCACCACCACCACCACCTCCCCCCCTCCCTCTCTTCCCCCTTTCCACCCCCCATCCATCCCCCCCGCTTTCTCCCCCCTTGCAGTCCTCCACCAGCAAGGCCATCTCCCTCCCCCTTCCCCCCCTTCCCCCCCTTCCCCCCTCTCCAACACATAGTTCTCCATCAGAATTTTTCGAAGTTCCATCAGCCCCAACAACGCTTTAATTACCTCTCTCTCTCTCTCTCTCTCTCTCTCTCTCTCTCTCTCTCTCTCTCTCTCTCTCTCTCTCTCTCTCTCTCTCTCTCCCTTCCCACCAAGCCCCGCCAACACAATCCCTCAGATCCTCCACTCTCCAACACATTCTCCCCGTACGCATCTCCCTCACAATCCTCACACCCGTTGTTCACACCCCTCACCCACCCCCAACAAAATTCCCCACACCCCCTTCCCCATTCCCTACCTCTAACACTCCCAAGCACATTTTAGCAATCACGAATTTTTCCCCAACGTTCTCCAACATTTTCTCCATTCCCCCAACACTGGTACTAACACTCTCCATCGTTTAAGATGTCGCCACCACTTGCTATACCTTCTGTCTCCAACACACTCCAGCAGTCTCCGAACACATCTTCCCTTCCCAGAATTATCTAACATTTTCCAACAATGCCCAGCGACCATCAGAATTGTCTATCACTCTATTATCATTATATCTATCATTATTATTATTATCATCATCATAATGATAGATCGGTTCTGGTCTCGGGGCATTATGCATGACAGGTAGAGGAGTGAGATGTGTGCGGATGGAGCCTTTGTGCTTTTGTTCTTGACGCTTCCTCCTCACCAAAATGGGAGAGCAGTTCGTGGTCAACATGATAGTAACGATGGTCATGGTGAGTCTTGGATCAAATTGTATTTTTCACAGTACTTGGTTCGTATATATGTTCCTATAAGACCCTTTACCAGACTTTTCTCTCTTTTTTCTTATATAACACAAGGACCATTTCTCCCAAGTGGGAGGGTGGGTTTTCCAGGTTCGAGTCTGCGCTGCCATCAGTGGCTGGGGAAGAATGGACTCTTTATGAATGAAAAGTTCTGTGATGAGATTGTGCTTCGATGATTAAACTTCCCCAAGGTGCGCGTGATCTAGTATATGCAAAAAAAAAAAAAAAGGAAAATATAACACGATAAGTTCCCAAGTGCACTTTCGTGTAATGATCATATCATCAGGGGAGATACAAGACTGAGATATAGATCAGTCGGTTAATAACACAAGGAGGAGACGTAGCTAAGACGCCATTGGTAAACAAGCGTTACCGGATGGTGGTGTCCGAGTTGATGTGTCTGGGTCTGGCAACATGTCTGTCATGATATTCTTTTCTATTATGTGGCCAAGGAAGGAAGTAGCTGCAGGAACCCTTCGCTAGGTCCTGAGTCACACCAACATTCTAACAGAAAACTGACCCTCATATCTAGCGTCGTATGTGGGGTTGAAGGAATGGCGTTTAGTGTCATCTGCGACAACAAGAGATTCAAGAGATGGTCACCCCCATCTCGCTTTACCATTCTCCTTCCTCGTGTTTGAGTCGACCAGGCGGGTTTCTATCCCTCAATACCTTGCAGTTCAGTTACCTGGCAAGCTGGACGCGCTCCTGTGTATCTTCTTCATCAGCTCTTAGGAAGCTGCTAATGCAAGTATATATTTGTTTTAGCTCGTGTCGAACAGACGGTTTATATATCATGTCATCGAAGGATCAACAGGAAATTTAAAGTAGCTATGACGTTTTTTTTTTCCCCTCTCTTCAAGTGACTCCCAAATGTCGTTTTCTGTCGAGGCCTGAGTGTGCTAAAGCCAACCCTCTCGTCGGTTGATTCTTATGATGCTCTTTCCTCCATCGCGGCCAGTGGTGTGTTGTGAACCCTCCCCCCGTCTTCATTATCTTGCACTTGTTTGGCTTGAATTTCATTACCTGTTGATGCATTTTATGTTGCTGCTGCCCTTCTCTCTCTCTCTCTCTCTCTCTCTCTCTCTCTCTCTCTCTCTCTCTCTCTCTCTCTCTCTCTCTCTCTCTCTCTCTCTCTCTCTCTCTCTCTCTCTCTCTCTCTCCCTGCAACATGTTGCACTCACTGTCCTCGTTCCCGCTTCCCTCCCTGCAGCTTGCATTCGTCACCCTGGTTGTCCGCCCCACCCTCATGTGATCCGCTTCAAGTCATGGGTCATTATACGCAGCCATGACCGAAGTTCTGTCTGTCCCTCTCTCCGTCTCATGAATCATATATATATATATATATATATATATATATATATATATATATATATATATATATATATATATATTCCTATGAGTCCACGGAGAAAATGAAACACGATAAGTTCCCAAGTGCACTTTCGTGTAATCATCACATCATTAGGGGAGACAAGAGAGAAATATAAGTCAGTTGATATATATAGCTGCAGTTTTGCGTCACATCTTGCGTAACGTAAATGGGCGTCGTTTTTGTCGCGTAAACTGTTCGTCTTTTTTTATTTTTTTTCTTCATTTCATCGACTGGAAGGAAGTTCTAGGACGAGGGATTCTGTCGCCTCCCACGCTCCATCACTATCATCATCTCGCCGACGCCATCATCACTCCCTCACACCATCGCTCCACCATCACCCTGCAGCCATACTTCTTGTCGTTTGTGAATCTTTTTTTTTTTTTTAACATATATTTTTCCTCACACGAGACAGCTTACATGTAATTTGTGTATTAATACATATGTTTCCACATTTTTCTTTGTTTTTGTTTGTCGTTTCGTTTTCCCGACCAGTTATTCTTAGTTCTGGCTGGTTTGTTTGTTTATCTGATTGTTTGTAAGTCTGGTTGTTTGTGTTTCTGGCTGGTTGTTTGCCTCCGGTCGATTGTGTGTGTGTGTGTGTGTGTGTGTGTGTGTTCCTGGCTGATTTACATACACCCGCGAGCAAGCACACATAGCCACACGCACGTGCCCACGCCCGCGTATGCACGTGACACAAGCACACATCCATATGTATACCCATACGTATACACATACACACACGCCTCCAGGACGGAGCTTCAGATGGGCTGTGTATTGTGAACCCTGAGGCGTGTATACCCGAAGAATCTTGTTTCCACACGTTGCGGTAACTCACTCCAGCGACCACTACTTCGATAATCACGAAAATACGTAATACGTTGGATGGAAATACGTAATACGTTGGATGGAAATACGTAATACGTTGGACGGAAATACGTAATACGTTGGATGGAAATACGTAATACGTTGGATGGAAATACGTAATACGTTGGACGGAAATACGTAATACGTTGGATGGAAATACGTAATACGTTGGATGGAACCATTTAGTATTGTCATGGGAATTAGGTAAGTGGGTGTCCCATTGACATGGTGTGTTGTGGAACAACACCATGGGGTTTAGGACGGGGGCATTGGAACCAGTGACAGACGGCAGACTGGACTGAAACGAGGGTAGTTATACGACGATTGGAACCACTGTCTCGTGGAACACTTGGTTACGATCCATCGGACATGAAGATCCTTTCCTTGCAGAGAAGACAATTGACAGATCTTATGTATCCTATGTAGTTTGGAGTGCAGCCGGGATGGTCACTCACTCTTATGAAATGACCACAATGGACGATACAAGATATGGACAATGTCGACACAGTGTGTTGGACTGGGGATGGAATGTTGGATGACGACACGAGGGGAGTGAAATGTGCATATGACTGTAGTTGTCATTGATTATTTATCTGGGGAGGAAAGGGGAGGATGACCCTGGTTAGTGATCTCACCAGTCATTGTTAGGATGTCGGTAATGTGACATTTGCACCATCTGGCGGATCGGGAGGCTTTCGAAGAAGTGGGAAGGTCAGAGGTTGGAAACTAGTAGAGAAGAGCTTGTTGCCACTGGCTGATATGACAGCGTTGGCGAGGGGGGTATCCGTTCGTTCATAATCCACCGATGTATGAGCCTCGACCCGTTGACCACCACAACGATAAAGTTCCGTTCGCTCGACTTACTTGAAATTCTAAAAATTGGGGATGTTTAGATCCAAGCTCTCTCTCTCTCTCTCTCCCTCTCTCTCTCTCTCTCTCTCTCTCTCTCTCTCTCTCTCTCTCTCTCTCTCTCTCTCTCTCTCTCTCTCTCTTTTTCTCTCTTTCTTTCTGTTATGTAAATCAAAATCGTGTTGTGTTTTGTGTCCGGACAGGACGAGTGTACCTGTTGGGTCGCTCTGGGAGACGTGGTGTGGGACAGCCTGGGGAACGCGGCTGACGGTGGCATAAATACTACAGCGACCTGGGGCTCGAGGTGCGACGCAGGCAACGGAGCAAGAATTTTAGCTTAGTCTGCCCTCATAATGAGTGAGATTTTCTTTTTTGTGTGATTTGGGAATTTCCTTTTTTTCTGTGTGTGTGTGTGTGTGTGTGTGTGTATGTGTGTGTGTGTGTGTGTGTGGTATATGTGTGTATCATATGCACGATTTTCTTTTTCTTTAGTATACTAATTCTCTGTTGATACATGGGCAACACGCGTTTATTGAGAAACTCATACATGCATGTACTTCTGTGTGCAAGCGTATTGACGCGCACACACACACACACACACACACACACACACACACACACACACACACACCTTATCTGCCACATCTTACGCCAGATGATGATAACTCATCACATAATATTAATGGTCACCATAAGGTATCATTTGCCTTCATAACTTGCCTGAAGCATAACATTACATTACATCTGTCCTTCAGCCATCCACTTATCCCTGGCAGGACATCTGAAGCGGCTGAAGTTCCGCGAATGAAGTGAATTACTTGGCTGTAATAGGATAGGACAGAAGGGAGCGAAAATACCTGTAGAAATTGGCCTGAAATTATCCGAATTGTCTGGAATGGAGAACTCGGAAGAGAGGCAGGAGTTAGCACATACATGAAGATGAACTGACCTAGAAATAAGACAGGGACGTAGAAGTACCTCGAACTAGACTATGTAGCGAAGTGTAGTGCCTGAAATGGCTACTTCAGTTGGGGGAAGTGTTGGGGGGGGGACTGAAGTGTGTTACGGGACCCGCCGTAGTGGACCTGAAGTGCGTGACTTGACTCCCGAGGGAAGCTGGTCGTCAGGAGAAATAAGAGTCTACGTGACAAGAGTGACCCGGGTCACGTCAAGGGAGAGGTGAAGTACCCGCAGAAGACCTTGTGGGAAGTGACTGAAATGACCATGTACGTCATAGGTATCTGGAAGACCTGAAGTGACCCGAGGTGACCTGAATGTTTGTGGAGAGTGCGACGGAGTGTGATGGCACGCGTAGCCCACGGCCTGAAATGACCTTGCACTCCAGTAACTGTAGTTGTGTGGGTGTGTGTGGTGGGGAGGAACCTGGTGCCTTTTCAGTACATGGCGCAGACGACCTGGGACGGCATTGAGTACCTGGATGACCTGCAGGGAGTGGTACCGTGTGCAAAAGTCGATGGGAGAGTGACCTCGAAGTACCGGGGGTGACCCGTAAGGGAAGGTAAAGCAGACGCAGCAATCGACCTCAAGTGCCTGAATGACCCCGAGCAGTTCAAGTGGCGAGAGCAGTCGAAGCTGACGGGGGTCCTGGGTTACCTGAAGAGCGGCTCGCCTCAATCTGTGGACGTCATTGGACCAGCCGCCGGTACGGGGAGACCCCACCTGGAGGGTGCTTGAGACCGGGCCAGGAAGGGTGCTGAGAGAGAGAGAGGGAGAGAGAGACTCGAGGCCCAGGGAGACGAAAGCTGAGGGAGATGGGAGAGGAGGGAGGGCGGGGAGGAGGGCTTTTGACGTAAGGTGGGGGTGGGTGAGAGATGAAGGAGATGATGGAAAGGGATTCCTGAAGGAGGGGTGAATGATGGAGAGACATCGAGGAAGCCGGAGTGAACGGTGATGTTGAGAGGAGGTGGGGGCGAGGAGTCCTTCAAGATGGTGGTGGGGGGGGGGAAGATCCTTCAGGATGGTAGGAGTGTTGATCCCTCAGGATGGTGGTGGAGGGGGGGGTGTGGAGAAGGATCCTTCAGGATGGTGAGGGGGGGAAGGGTGTGTTTGTGGAGAAGGATCCTTCAGGATGGTGAGGGGGGGGGAGGGTGTGCGTGTGGAGAAGGATCCTTCAGGATGGTGAGGGGGGGGGAGGGTGTGTGTGTGGAGAAGGATCCTTCAGGATGGTGGGTGTGTTTGAGTGGTATCCCTCAGGATGGGGAGAGGGGGTGTTGTAGTGACAGGAGGTCCTCGTGGTACGGGTGGCGGTGAGAAGGGTGGTGGTCTCCCGAGAAGAGGGGTCAGAGGCTGGAGGTCACGAGAGGTCAGGCTGGAGGTCGGGGAGAAGGAAAGAAGCTGTGCTTGGTAAGGAGCTCGCTAGGGAAGGTAATGAGGGCGCAGCAGGAGGCGGGGACGACGGGGAAGCAGTAAAAGCGGCAGATGATGGCGAAGATGCGGCGAGAGAGAGAGAGAGAGAGAGAGAGAGAGAGAGAGAGAGAGAGAGAGAGGGAGAGAGAGAGAGGAAGAGAAGCTGATGAAGGCTTAAGATGAGGAGGTAGTGGAGGAGGAGGAGGAGGAGGGGAGCGTTGTCTGTGGCTGCTGGAGAGTGTGGATAGTGGTGGTGGTGTCGTGTCATGGTGGAGGAGAGTGGAAGGGACCGCTGGTGTGGGCCATGGTGGAGTGGGCTGCTAGTGTGTGTGTCTGTGCGTCTGTGTCTGTGTAATTACCTGTCTATGCATACCAGGAGGTGGTTTAACCGTCTTGCGATCCTCGACCATCTCTACACTTCTTTCTTAAGTTCTCTTGATCTTCTCTCATGTTTTCCTTACTGTGTCATCCTTCCCCCACGTGAGCCTGTTCCTCCGTTGCTCCGTCTGTCGCCTCACGTGTTTCCCCGACCGTTTGGCTCAGTTACCTGCTGTGTGTGTGTGTGTGTGTGTGTATTCCACAGCCGGTCACTTCCCTCAGTGCCTCCCAGACCCGCTCTGTGTCGAGCGGCCTCGTCATGTGATGGAGTGAGGAACTTAAAAGTTTGTTGCTGTGTACCCTGTTCCCCTTGTCCTTCCCTCCTCCAACATGGGCTAGTCATTTGATACAGGTCCCCGGCTGCCATTAACCCATACTTCCACTACTATGTTTCCTGGCGTCACTCCGGTTCTCGTGTCCTTCGGTTTGGATGATGCAGGCTGGTTCCGCACGATGATTTGCTTTGACCCATGTTGTAAACACGTCTTCTTCCTTTTGTTTTACCATCTTCTTCCTCGGGTGCTTGACCGCACTTGTGATGCTAACAAGAGTTTAGTCTACTTCTCTCTCCCCCCCCCCCCCCCCCACCAGACAGTTCTTCCAAACTCATTTTCCGGTCCCCATCACAGGAAGATTTCTGTAATTACCTCACTGCTGGATCGTAGTCATATCTTGGCTCCACCTCACTCTACTACGTCTCCATCACTGCAGTCGAGTTGGCTGGCGTCTACCACAGCCGGGGAGATTTTGGCCAGAGAGAGAGAGAGAGAGAGAGAGAGAGAGAGAGAGAGAGAGAGACGTAGAGCTCGTCCACATCTCTCTTTCCGCAAGTTCTTACACAAAAAAAAAGTTTAATGCGTCGTATGTCTCTCTCGCGAGATGCGCTCGACCTGCACACGTATTCGAACTTGATTCCAGTCATGGGGAAGTCATTCACGTACGGAGACTAGAATTACGAGCGGTCGTCATGCCGCGCCCTGCGGAACACCACCGGGTGCTTTGACAGGTCCTGTCTGACGTGTGTTCTTCATTTGTTTCCTTCCACGTAACTAGAACCTCCTTAAAGCCCATGTTTGCCTGTAAATCAAGGGGATTTCCTCCCTCACCGGTGATTTATATAGATCGAGTTTGTCTGTGGCAGTGTGGTCCCCCGTCTTCTCTTTAGCCTCGCTAAGAAAACAGGCACAAGGGTTGGTTGCCCTCCTCCGTGTCCTTCCCTGCGCGTCAAGTGAGTACTCCTTCACCACCTCAAGTGGCCTGTCTGGTGATCCTGCAAACCACTTGAGGACGTAGGGCGCGAGATGGCTTCAGGATCCTACCCCTGTGTATGGAACTAGATCCTTCATGAGGCCGTGTTTAGTCTAGTGGTCTCCATCCTCTGTATGAGCCGCCTCATACAACGTGTCTCTATAGTTCGTGCAGTAGCGGGTTTGTTTCTCTATTCTTCGTTTGTATCGAACATTTATGATAAGTTTCTGGGAGCAATTTGGGATCATCTTGGGCATTAACTTTTTTAAATTCATTGTTTTCTGTTACTTTCCCATTCTCGTTTCCTTCTTGATATCTGTCATACGATGCCTGTGTGTATGTGTGTGTTTACATGTGCCACGTGGATGCGGTTATATAACATTGTTATGTCGTTCCACGAAATTGCAAGCACAGTCACCTAACATGCGACTTCGTAAATGCAGAAAAACCACGAGGGAAAGGAAACACGAAAATTCTGAGCGCTTTCGTGTATTACAGCATCATCAGAGGACTAGTTACAGTCTATTTTCTCTCTGTAACTGCTCCTCTGAAGATGTAATACACGAAAGCGCACATGATTTTCGTGTTTCCCTTTCTTAGTGGTGTTTGTCCATTGATCAAGTCACATGATTGTTGTGGTATTTTCACACACACACACACACACACACACACACACACACACACACACACACACACACACACACACACTCTTGGAATGCTCGGGATACTTTGCCGTGTACTTATACGATATATTCATTTCCTGGCCTTTCCATTCACCTCCATGTGCACACGTAGGTTCACATGTACTCCTGTGCGCCTACTCATGTGCACATGTATGTCAGTAGGCCGTCAAGCATGTGCACGAGTCTGATGGGGCGACGTCAGAAAGCCCCGGGGTCGGGAGATGGAGACCCGACCACAGTTTATTGTGGTTTTGTGAAATTTAGCATGAAATTTTGTGGAGTTTATGGGGGGGGGGGGGGGGTCAGCGCTACCCACTCTACCCTACATGGGCTTCGTGTGTGTGTGTGTGTATGTGTATGTGTCTGTGTCTATGTGTGTGTGTGTGTGTGTTGTGTCTATGTGTGTGTGTGTGTGTGTCTGTGTGTGTGTGTGCGGGGCCGGAGGATGGTGCCACGACTGGGGTTCATGGGTGTGTACTCCAGGGGGGAAGGATGATGAAGACCCCGTGATGGTGTAGTGTACAGGATGGTGAAGACCCCGTGATGGTGTAGTGTACAGGATGGTGAAGACCCCGTGATGGTGTAGTGTACAGGATGATGAAGACCCCGTGATGGTGTAGTGTACAGGATGATGAAGACCCCGTGATGGTGTAGTGTACAGGATGGTGAAGACCCCGTGATGGTGTAGTGTACAGGATGGTGAAGACCCCGTGATGGTGTAGTGTACAGGATGGTGAAGACCCCGTGATGGTGTAGTGTACAGGATGGTGAAGACCCCGTGATGGTGTAGTGTACAGGATGGTGAAGACCCCGTGATGGTGTGTGTACAGGATGGTGAAGACCCCGTGATGGTGTAGTGTACAGGATGGTGAAGACCCCGTGATGGTGTGTGTACAGGATGGTGAAGACCCCGTGATGGTGTAGTGTACAGGATGGTGAAGGCTGGCAGGGATATACGGTGATGAACGCATAAAATCTTATCATTAGACTCCAGAGTACGATGATCAACGCTTTGTATGAAGTGGAGCGGGAGAATTATAGAGAAATTATTGGGATGATGTAGTGACACAGCCGAAGATTCAGAGAATTTAGGAAATTACCCAGACTTCAGAATTGATGGAATATAAAGTAGAGGAAAAGACAGGTATTGCGGGGCGATGAAAACTGAAGAACTTGACCAGACACACACCTAACCTGTCTTACACCGTCCTGGACTTAAGATATTGCCCAGGGTCACTGACGTACGAGTGACGCCGTCACTGACGTAGGGTGACGCTGTCACTGACGTAAGGTGACGCCGTCACTGACGTAGGGTGACGCCGTCACTGACGTAAGGTGACGCCGTCACTGACGTAGGGTGACGCCGTCACTGACGTAGGGTGACGCCGTCACTGACGTAAGGTGACGCCGTCACTGACGTAGGAGTGACGCCGTCACTGACGTAAGGGGACGCCGTCATTGATGTAGGGAGTGACGCCGTCAGTGACGTAGGGCGACGCCGTCACTGACGTAGGGTGACGCCGTCAGCTGACGTAGGGTGACGCCGTCAGCTGACGTAGGGTGACGCCGTCACTGACGTAGGGTGACGCCGTCACTGACGTAGGGTGACGCCGTCACTGACGTAGGGGTGACATCTTTACTGGCACATGTCCCGGAGTGCGGCTGGGGTGAGGGGAGAGGCTCTGGCCAAGAAGTTTCGTTGTACCTTAAATGTACCCGGTTATCGACCGCTCCTCTCCCCAGCCTGGCCCTTGGCCCGTTTTCTACCCTGGGCCCGGCCATACATCATGACACAAGTCAACACTACACAGACTACACTCGGCTGCAGGCGATGTGGACACACACACATACACACACACACACACACACACACACACACACACACACAGACGAGACTCACAGACAGACACAGACTTTTAATGCAGGTAGACATAGAAGTAGACGTACAGAAGACACGAAAACAAAGACACGAACCCCAGCCCAACCCATACGAACAGACAGCCCCCTTCCCCCCACACCCCGCGCCACCCACACGCACAGACGAGTGTAGTGAAGACGCAAACAGACAGACAGACAGACAGACACAGACACTAGAGTACACCTCGGCCATGTACTGATATCAACAGACACCGGCCCATCCATTCATCCCTCTCACACCCCCTTCCCCCCCACACTCACCCCCTTCCCCCCATTGGTCCATTCAAGGTGGGAGCCCAGCCGGGCTGGGGTCATTTTAAGTCCATTTGTATTCCCGGTCTGTCTCTACCACTCATATTCATGGCCTCCAGACGGGTCGAGGGACCGAGGCATAATCTCAGTTGGTTTATATATGGACACCTGATGAGTTCATTCGCACGTAAACACAAGGTGACGGATGGACGCAAAGTGTGTGTGTGTGTGTGTGTGTGTGTGTGAGGAGGGAGGGGAAAGGAGGAGAAGACGCGCATAAGTCGCGCACACGCGCGCGCGTTATCGCTAAAGTACTTTAGGTTGGTTTCGATTTTGTGGCTTGATAAAGTGTAGCTGTTTATTATTATCATCATTATCATGATTATTATTATTATTATTATTATTATTATTATCATTATCATTATCATCATTACTACTACAACTACTACTACTATTTCTAATACTACTACCACTATTACACATACTGTCCTCAATGACCCCGAGGTCAAAGGTCCTTCCGTCTGTTTGTTTTGGGGTCGATTCATCCCACGCATTAGCCATCTCTGGCATTCTGGTCACATGACCTTCCCTTATCTCTCTCTCTCTCTCTCTCTCTCTCTCTCTCTCTCTCTCTCTCTCTCTCTCTCTCTCTCTCTCTCTCTCTCTCTCTCTCTCTCTCTGGGAGTTGAGGAAGGGTGAGGAGAGAGAGAGGGAGGGTAAGGTAGGAACTGTCTGGTCCAGTTTTTGCGCTAGGCAGGTCCATAAGTTATGTAAAGACAATTATTTAGCGTATAAGCGCATGGGTGAAGGAGAGAAACGCTTTTCCCGCGCTTGGTTTTCTGCTGTTGTGAAATTGACTTGGGGGTTAGGAGGGGGGGATGGTGGGGGGGAAAAAATATTGTGATTGCCGCGAACGTCCAGATGGGGGAGGAGGGGGGGGCGGGGGTCGACACCGTGCAAGCAAGACGCAAGCAGTGAGAACTTTAGGAAAAATAGAGATCGCCAGATAAGCAGATAGATAGGCAGGAATAACAGGCGGCGGAGCAGGTGGACAGACAGCTCACGAAGAGAAGGAGATATAAGGCAACAGGTCAACAGAAACGCACTCTACACAGACAAACGAACCCACCCTGATGACCTCACACACACACACACACACACACACACACACACACACACACACACACACACACACACACACACACACACACACACACAGCACAGTCAGGCCACACTGTACAAAGAGTAGACAAAGAACATAAACATGGACAGTGGCTGGAGGATTCGAATCCTGGCCACGGCAGCCGGTCCGCAGTCTACCCCAGCTGTTCATCCGTCTCGCCCTGACAGATAAAAAAGGAGAGGTTTACTTATATGTAAACTATAGCTTTGGTCCTCCCGTTGATCCTCTCTCTACCGCCATGTGTCAAATGTATCAAGAAAAACAAATGGAGTGTTAAGAATGACTGATTGTTGAAGGAAAACACAGATCATCTTGATGTAGATCATATGTATATTGGGCTATTGACCGTATCATTCAATACCTGAACAGACGCAGAATATATATATATATATATATATATATATATATATATATATATATATATATATATATATATATATATATATATATATATATATATATATATATACAAGAAACTTTTCCTTATTGATGAGTTCGTCTGCACGTCCGGCCAAAACATGAGATACAGACAAAAACTAGATTCACGAGTTTGAGAATATCAAGTCAGATAGCCAACACAAGCAAAACACGTCTACTTTACAAGCAAGAAGCACGTTTACATAATAAGCAAGAGGCCCAAATTAGGGCAGAGATTTCCCGATATTCAGTTATCTCGCAATTCTTGTCCATCTCCAGGATTTGTTTTGCCTATTCTCCTCAGACGGACAAACAGACGTATGCAAATAAGAGTTATCGACGTCTGCACGACCTGGATAAAGACTTAGAGATTAAAGTGTAATCACTTTATTTACCAGGCCATGTGCTGTGGCCTGGGCGAGACACGACACACACACACACACACCACACACACACACACACACACACCACACACGTCTTACGCTGCATGTTCATTAATCCTTGCATTTTGTATCCCAGGTGATATAAATAATCGACCCCTTCACTTAACCTTGATCACGACTGTTGTTACATCAACCCCACCGGAGTTCCCCCCCCCCCCCCCCCCCTTCCTCGCGACGACTAACTGGTAATATAATTGATCTTTGATAATCTTGAGCAGGGCATTGTCATGTGGCCTGTAATTCATGTACATAAAGACATTTTTTCCCGCAGTATAGTAAGGTTTCTATTCTGTGTCTAAGTTTTTCTATGGTAGTTTAAAGGTCTTATATGTGGGTAAGTGGCCCAATCTGCAGTATGTGTGTTGCTATATACTGAATATATGGGGTGCCTCAGCCCTCCTCTATATATCATCAAAATATAATCATATAAGTAAGTATATAACACTTGAGATCGCCTCGTGTGTGTGTGTGTGTGTGTGTGTGTGTGTGTGTGTTGGGTTGGTCTCGTTTTCTATCTTGCAAACCTTCATTTAATGTCTTGTTTTTTGAGGTTATCATAAATACCTTAGCTCCACGGCAGATTACGACCCTTGGTGATGATGACCTGATCTTTGACCTGACCCCACGAGCATGCTATCATACCTATGGGTCGTACTGTCGTGCTAAAGGTCGCACCGTCTTGCTCAAGGGTCGTACCGTCGTGCTCAAGGGTCGTACCGTCGTGCTCAAGGGTCGTACCGTCGTGCTCAAGGGGTATGTATACTCTAGCGCTTGATTGGAGGCACAAGGTGTTCGGGCCTGGTGTTGGCGGTCTGTTGGCAATGTTGGCGGTGTGTTGGTGACGTTGGCAGTGTGTTGGTGGTGTTGGTGATTCCCTCCTCTCCTGCATTAGTTAAATTACAAGAGGCTCCTTTGGGTGGATTTGGTGGAGTAAAGTCGTTGACAGTGTTGGAGACGAAGCTGTGGAGGACCTGGTGTTGTTGGAGACGATGGTGCCGAGTACCCGCCGTTGTTGTTGTTGTTGGAGACGTCTTGCCACGGAGTATATACATGGTGTCCGCGAAGACGTCTTGTGTTGCATCCTGTTGTGTCAGTGTTGCTGGAAGACAAAAGGCGGAGGACTTGTGTTGAGGAGATCCGACCATGGGTGAAAGAGACACCGTTGCGTCGTCTGTTGAGTTCGAGTAAACTCCCAGTTTGCGTACGTGTCCTCAGAGCTACGCGCTACACACTCCACCAACCTTAACGCCAGAAGTGGTCGTCATCGAGGTAGCCACCAGCCATACTTTAAACCTACTTAAATTACGTAGTTAATTACTTAACATAAAACTTCCTCCACTTAACGTATTACTTCCTCCTTCCGGCCATAAGTCTCAGCGTTACAGAGTACCTCCACGAACGTCTTGCAAGGGTCGCGTTGATATTTGCAACGCCGGTTGCAAGACCCAGGTCCCAAGGTACGCCAGGACATTGCTGTATGTGGAGGAGGAAGGAGGGAGGAGGTGGTCATCGTTGTCGCTGAGGTCAAGCACAGATTGTACAGTAGTGGTGTTTGATTATATGATGCCCTCTACATCCTCCCCTCAGACGTGTGTCTCTGAGGCGCTATCCTCACATACACGCGTCCTACCGCAGGAGCGACGCAGGGGAGTGGTCGACTGCCGTACTCCCGTGATAAGGAAAGGATCAGTGGGAGGTCGGTGCACACACACGTACACTGGTCGCATGGTTAGCTACTCTCTTGCTGCGTAGGAAGAGAGATCCTTATGGTTAGCGGGACACACAACGACAGTCCGTGAAAGACCTTAGGACATTGTAAGAGAAAGAGGTCATGCGGGACCTGTTGCTCAAACATAAGGTTGTCGCCCCATATAGAAAAAGCAGAAGACTTTGATGAGGTTATCGGCCTTATAGGCAAAACTCCCGTGATGACTGGGACCGTTTAGCGTTATCTTCGTGCGAGTCCCACGCCGGATTTTCGCCCTCCAAAGTCGACATTTGGTCATTACGTATTTATCCTGCCTTCATTGGCTGTTGTGTGAGTGTGCACTACTGACCAGTACCGCGCCCTGCACGCCCCAGGACCTGGCGGTAATCCCCCCGTGGCGCCGGGGTAGGAAATCCCTACCTTGCCGGCGCAGTAATCCCCCTCCTCCCCTCACCCCCCCCCCCTCCCCCGGCCCTGCGCATTTACACTCCCCAACTCCCATCACACACACAACACGCGAGGTGTGCTGTGCTGCTGGAGTAAACCAGTAAACCACGTGAGTATCCCGACCCCACACACCTGCTTGGTAAACCACTATATCACCAATTTACGCCAGACACTCGTCCACAAGTACACTTTAACTACCTATCTGCTTTACGGGTTAATGACGCGTGCGCAGTTTATGTTAACGACCCTATCGCAGTATACCGTAACGCCCCGTGCGCAGTATACGTTAACGATCCTATCACAGTATACCGAAGCCATCTTGGCGCAGTAAACTGGATTCACTTCTTACAGACAGCGCGACACACCCTGCGCAGATGGCTTACCTCTTCATAGTACAGATATAGCTAATGTACTAAGACTTTTTCTGCCATTTGCGCAGTAAACCAGCCCGTGTCGCCCATAGTAAACTTGGTGCGCACCTGCGCAGTGTACGTGGAGTGGGAGCAACACGAGTTTCGTAAGACCATGGGCGTCGTAAGGACGAATAATGGATTCGGTACAAAACCTGCACTTGTGCAGTGGAGGCGCAACCTTTACGGTATCTGCGGAGTATAAATAGAACGTACGTGCGGAGCAGTAATCATACGTCGAGCAAAATACGCAAACATTACCTGTCGTATGTTATCTAGATGCGACGTCACGTGCGCGCCATAAACAACAACAACTACAACAACAACATAAACACTCCTAGTGCGCAGCCAAAAGAGCACGGCGGTGCGTCTGTTGGGGGTGGAGGGCGCGCAGTCCTGGGGGGGTCAGGTACAGTCAACTAGTTTTTCCCTCCGGACGCAGAACCGGAATAGAAATTATGGACTTGTATGAGAAGCTTAGATAAATGATACTGATGACTTGATCCGCCGCCCGAGGCGTGGCTGGTGTGTGTGTGTCTGTCTCTGTCTCTGTCTGTCTGTGTTTGTCTGTCTGTATGTCCTGACACCCACGGAGAGAGGGGAATGGCTGGGCGGGCGTGAGTGTGTGTGTGTGTGTGTGTGTGTGTGTGTGTGTGTGTGTGTGTGTGTGTGATCCCTCCTCGCCCGCCGCCCGTGTGGGTGGGTGGGTGGGCGGCCGTGTGTGTGTGAGGCCTGCCACCCACCCACCGTTCATGACGTACTGCGCTGGGGGGTTCGAGGGTGACGTTGGCTATGGTGTACAGACTGGCTCCGGCCGACGCCTCACACACACACACACACACACACACACACACACACACACACACAGTCTATTTTTTTCCCTCGCTGTCGGTAAATTAGTAGGAATCAGGACGGTGGCTGGTCGTCCTTTCCCAGAGGTCGTTAACGTTCGCACGTGACTCCCCCTAACGAGCCATGCTCGCTAGTTGGGGGTAGTTGAGGTTCGTACGGGTGGGGGGAGGGTGTGTTCCTTACGATCGATTTGATCGTTTTCTTCTTTTCTCGTCAAACTACGGAAGACGGTTACCCTCATGTAGATTTTCAGATCAATATCTGATTATATATTCTTTATTAGGGGTCAAAGGTCGACCTTACGGTCACCGTGTCATGAGAGAGCTGCTGACCGCTTCTGCCAAGGAGGACCTCACACGTGTGTCCTGTAAGGGCAAGTTCCTCCGGCAGGACGGCTGTAGGAGCTGAAGAACGAGGCCCACAAGAAGGCGTCTCGGCTTGGCTGAAGGAATGTCTTGAAGATGAGACCCCCCCATCCCCCCCCCTCTCCTCCCCCCTCTCCTCCCCTCCCCGGGTATTAAGGGTTATCGTCATCTGGAGGGAATGTGGGAGTGAGGGAGGGAGGGAGGGAAGCTTTTGTTGGTGATGACGCTTGAGGAGGAGAAGAAGAAGAAAAAAAAAATCGATTGGGGTGGAAGTCCTGCCTCAACCCTCCAGAGATCTAGGACGTAGACGTTGGGTCATGAGAAGAGTTCCAAAGCTTAGCGGTGGAAGGAAAGAGACAGACGCCACAACGGCTCGCCCTTTAAGTGCCAGCGTCCCCCCCCCCCCCCCCGGTAATCACGTGACGCCGTAGCCTGCCTGGCGGGTATTATGTCGCCTATGTCATCATGGCAGGGATGAGCACACACAAGCACTCAGTGATTGTCGCAAGCGGAAACTGGAATGAGAGGGAGAGCGAACCAGCACTGTGGCGTAGGGGGGAGGGGTGTCAAGTTCTGACTGGGTGGTGGTGATGGTGGGCACGTGGCAGGTGCTACTGTTCCTAGTACTGGTGCTTGTGGCACTGGTTCCCATCACTGGTGCTTGTGGCACTGGTTCCCCTCACTGGTGCTTGTGGCACTGGTTCCCCTCACTGGTGCTTGTGGCACTGGTTCCCCTCACTGGTGCTTGTGGCACTGGTTCCCCTCACTGGTGCTGCTTGTTTGATGACGTTGACGCAGTTTCTTCCGATGCCTGCTTGTTTGCTTGCCTATTAGTTTGCCTGCTTGTTTGCCTGCTGATGATACACCATCCCAGATGGTGGTGGTGTTATCTGGCTACACGTCACACGTGGTGACGGAGGCGATGGTACTAAACTCGTCTTAGTTCTGTTTGGTTCAGGGGGTGGCGTTGCCTGTGCCCCCACGTGCGCTGGTGGGGGAGCACGGTTTATCCCGCCTGTGGTTGAGTAGGGTGGTTGTGGTAGCGTAGGGTGGTTGTGGTAGTGTAGGGAGGTTGTGGTAGTGTAGGGCGGTTGTGGTAGTGTAGGGTGATTGTGGTAGTGTAGGGCGGTTGTGGTAGTGTAGGGAGGTTGTGGCAGTGTAGGGAGGTTGTGGTAGTGTAGGGCGGTTGTGGTAGTGTAGGGAGGTTGTGGTAGTGTAGGGCGGTTGTGGTAGTGAAGGGCGGTTGTGGTAGTGTAGGGCGGTTGTGGTAGTGTAGGGCGGTTGTGGTAGTGTAGGGCGGTTGTGGTAGTGTAGGGCGGTTGTGGTAGTGTTGGGCGGTTGTGGTAGTGTTGGGCGGTTGTGGTAGTGAAGGGCGGTTGTGGTAGTGTAGGGCGGTGGTGGTAGTGTAGGGCGGTTGTGGTAGTGAAGGGCGGTTGTGGTAGTGTAGGGCGGTTGTGGTAGTGTAGGGCGGTTGTGGTAGTGTAGGGCGGTTGTGGTAGTGAAGGGCGGTTGTGGTAGTGAAGGGCGGTTGTGGTAGTGAAGGGCGGTTGTGGTAATGAAGGGCGGTTGTGGTAGTGTAGGGCGGTTGTGGTAGTGAAGGGCGGTTGTGGTAGTGTAGGGCGGTTGTGGTAGTGAAGGGCGGTTGTGGTAGTGTAGGGCGGTTGTGGTAGTGTAGGGCGGTTGTGGTAGTGAAGGGCGGTTGTGGTAGTGAAGGGCGGTTGTGGTAGTGTAGGGCGGTTGTGGTAGTGTAGGGCTGTTGTGGTAGTGTAGGGCGGTTGTGGTAGTGTAGGGCGGTTGTGGTAGTGAAGGGCGGTTGTGGTAGTGTAGGGCGGTTGTGGTAGTGTAGGGCTGTTGTGGTAGCGCCGTCGTGGTTTATCGGTAGTGGTGTGTGGTACCGCATGTACTGAGGAAGGTACTGGTAGAACCTGTGTCTGTCTGGTTGTAGGTGAGGGAGAGGCTGGATGGTAGTGTGTGTGTGTGACGACGCATATACGACCTTGTGTGCACACGCTCTCTTATGTACACCTTTCTATGAATACGTGTACGTGTGTGTGTGTGTGTACATGTGCCATTGCACAGCTGTGCGTGTACGCATGAGGTGAATTAAGGAAATGAATGAATGATGATATGACTGTATTCACGTAGGCATGCGTACGTGTGTGTACGTGTGTGTGTGTGTGTGTGTGTGTGTGTGTGTGCTAATGCTAGGTATATCTATATATTGGTAACGATTTTTTTTCTCTATATCGTTCTTGTCTTTGAGGTTGTGTTTGTAAGTCTTGTTTCCCCTTGTGTTTACACCAGGCTCTGTCTATATACCATCTGCGTCTGTTGTTTACCATTATGTGTGTGGGGGGGTGGGGGGGAAGGGGGAGGCATGGTGTTGTGGGGAAGAGGATGTGGGGAAGGAGTGTGTTGTGGGGAGATGGGGGAGGGTGTGTGGTTGGGTGGGTGTTGCTGTGAGTGTTTACGAGCTTGTAGGAATGTGAGCACAAAGTGGGGGGATGGGGGGGGGGGTGTTTGTGTGAAGTTTGTATCTCGGTTTGTGCTAACTACTACCCCCCCCCCCTCCCCCTCCCCCCCACCACCTCACCGGTGGGCGGGGGTGTTAGACGAAGGAGGGGGGAGGGGGGTGAGCACCACAGCAGCTACCATACACCACCACATTGCTACCACCACCACAGCATCACCTCCTACTCGCCCAGAACATTAACATCACCATTCAAACTGCACCACAGTGCTCCTACCACACTGCCTACCATCACTCCCCTTACCACACTGCCTACCATCACTCCCTCTACCACACTGCCTACCATCACTCCCTCTACCACACTGCCTACCATCACTCCCTCTACCACACTGCCTACCGTCACTCCCCCTACCACAGGCATTAACACACTCCCCTCCCTCCCTCCCTCCGTGTGTACCATCCTTTCGCATTTCCCCTCCTCTCCGTCCGTCCGTCCCTCCCTCCCTCCCTCCCTCCCTCCCTCCCTCCCTCCCTCCCTCCCCTCCTCTCCCTCTGAGGGGGCTGCGACCCACTTCCCTCCAGCAGGGAAGACAAAAACTGCCCTCCCTCCCTCTCCTTCCCCCACGCCTCCTGCTGACGTTATACCAGACAAAGCAGCAGGCAGCAGGTGCTGCGCTGCGCCTTCTGCTTTACCTGTCTCTAATGAGCAACACCCCCAACCCCTCCTCCTCCCCTTCCCCAGGTACTCAGCCCCCCCCCCTCCCCCGCCTCCGCTCCCGTCTACTTCCCGCTTGTCGGCCGTCACTGTCTTCCTCGAACTGTCACCTTTCCTGTCCTCCTGTCTACCGTGTTAGTCTCACGGTTTGCTGCCCGTTGTTCCGTCTACTGGGCTGTCTGGCTCCAAGTGTCTGCTGTCTGTGTAGTCATTGTTGGTTCTGTCTCTTGCCCCGTCAGTGTTCACTGTCCTCCCTGTCTACTGGGTTGTGCCGTCTTCCATGAGCTGTCTGTGGTATCCCTGTATGTTGGTCACTGTCTCTTCTGTCAGTTCGTGTCCTTCCTTGTGACAAGCAGCCACTGTCTCGCCACCAAGACTGGCATATGTGTGTGTGTGTGTGTGTGTGTGTGTGTGTGTGTGTGTGTGTGTGTCCCTATCGACTGGCTGGGAGTGTTAGCACAACACCCAGCCCCACCACACCACCACACTCCGCCACCACAGCAGCAGTGCACTCCGCCACACGAACACCACACTCCACACCTCACCACATTCTGAAAACACTCCACCACCACCACTCACTCACCATCACAACCACAACCGCTTCCTTCATCATTACTTTCGATCATTCATTCACCACCACAACTCTACTCCCAGTGCCCTCTCTACCACCACCACCACCACCACCACCACAACCACATCTCCAACCATGACTAACCATGGCACTAGTTCTATCACCACCCTGGTGCTACCACCATTATCACCAGGTGCCAGCCATACCTAACTTGCCCTCACCAGTCAACCTCACACCTCAAGCACCAGCTTATATCATCACCACCAAACAACCCCAGCCCGACAGCTCCGTCACCAACCCCACCACCACCATCACCGCCAACAACCCCAGCTTACCAGCAGCACCAGTGTGCCAACCCCTGACCACCCCACAACCGGCCAGAGGTTATGTAAAATGTCACCAGCCTCGAGGAGAAGGTCACCACGCGCGCCGCTGCACCACTCGCCTCCTCCTCCTCCTACTCCTCCTCCTCCTCCTCCTTGCTGCTCCTCTTCCTCCCGCCTCTTGAGCAGCCCCCTCCCCCCCCTCCCTCCCCTTCGAGGACCTCCTCAGGAGGTACATCCTGCTCCTCCGGCGAGGGGGCGCCACCCGTGGGGACGCCCTACACCCCCGCCCGTCAACTGGCCTGGAGAACTGCTTGCTTGTTGCTTGGAGTTAGATAACCCACCGGCAAAAACCGCCGCCGGTGACGTCCTCCCAGCTGGTCACTCATTAGGTCGGCCCGATGACTGATGGTCACTTGATTAATAGTGGGAGTTGAGTGGAAGAGTGCGTGGGAGGAGGGAGTTGAGTGTGTGGGAGGAGGGAGTTGAGAGGAAGAGTGTGTGGGAGGAGGGAGTTGAGAAGAAGAGTGCGTGGGAGGAGGGAGTTGAGAGGAAGAGTGCATGGGAGGAGGGAGTTGAGTGGGAGAGTGCGTGGGAGGAGGGAGTTGAGTGGAAGAGTGCGTGGGAGGAGGGAGTTGAGAGGGGAAGAGTGCGTGGGAGGAGGGAGTTGAGAGGAAGAGTTCGTGAGAGGGGGAAGAGTGCGTGGGAGGAGGGGTTTTCCTCCCACCCTAAGATGTTCCCAGACGGTAGCGCCGTCCGCCGTGGGTGCTTGCATCGTGAGGGGCAGGAGGAGGAAGAGTAAAGAGGTACAGGAGGGAGGGAGGTAGGATGTGTGTGTGTGTCTGGGGGAAGGTTGGTAGAGGAGAACGGCGGGTGCAGCAGCAGCAGCAGCACAGGGGACCAACTGCAGCTGCACGCTTGGCCTTGCTCCTCCGCCCAGACAACATGCTGTAGCAGCAGCAGCAGCAGCAGCAGCTGACCGTCCAGGCCAACACACACACACCACCTGCTGCCCCCCTGGACCAGGCTCCCAAGGTGGTCCCTCTTCAGGCTCGTCCCTCCCCCCTCCTCCACCAACTGATGACCGAGCCCTCTCATGATTGGATCTCGTGGTGATAGGATCGTGCCTTGTGATAGTGGCCATGAAGTTCCCTTCTGTCCTCATGACTTCCTGGTTCTCCATGTAGGCTCTCCATGTCTTCCCCACCGCTACAAGTCTCCCCCTAAACATAGGTTCCCAGATGTATGGGGGGACTACTACCCAATTCCCTTATAGAATCCACGTATCAATATTGCCCCGTTTGTAGGTCCCCTAGATGTCCCCCCCCCTGGATGTGGGAGACTTCACGTGTTGCCGCGTTGGGAAGTTCCCAGATGTAGCCCATGAAGTTGGGGATCTCGGACCCGTCCTCCCAGAGTGTCTTTGAAATCATGGAACTTCGCAGTGGTGGTCTCTCCGAGCTCCTGGTGAGTGGTGGGTCCTTACATACGGGGACTCAGGCCTCCCACACCTGGGACAGTGTCAGGGTTCATCCCATGATGAGTTGAGAGGAAGACGTGGACCCCCATGGGTTAAGAGTCAGCATCGAGAACAGCATTTTGCTGTTCTCTGCTGTTCCTCTCCTCCTGCAGCTCGTATATCTACTCCTGCTGTTGAGTTTTCCTGCATTTTTCCTGCTGTCTTAGTGAATTTTCCCCTCACAGTTCTTCCTGCTGTTGATCAGGTCGCTGTTTCATAAGCAGTTCCTGTGGATCTTTGGTTAACTGTTGTCAGGGATGTAGTTGCTGCTCTGTTGTAACTAGCCCGTCCATCCTGCTTGCTTCCAGCTACAGCCTCAGTCTGGCTGGCTGTCCCTCAAACAAGGTCAGCCCTTATGTAAGTTAGGGTTGACCTTGAACAGTCTCGTTGGCTGTTAGTCTGTTTGTTGGAGTGGTTGTTGGCCTGGGCAGTTTAGTTGTTTTGCTTTTTCGTTAGTGATTGAGATTGTTAGTTAGATAGTTCATGATGGTTTAGTTACTTCATTTGTTAATTAGTTAGAGACT
The DNA here is from genome assembly GCF_036320965.1 of Panulirus ornatus. Classification (NCBI taxonomy): domain Eukaryota; kingdom Metazoa; phylum Arthropoda; class Malacostraca; order Decapoda; family Palinuridae; genus Panulirus; species Panulirus ornatus. The sequence continues at coordinate 38,319,541 of NC_092269.1, forward strand.
TCATTAGATGGTTTTGATTTCACATCAAGACATACAGTTTGTTTGTATGTTGGTTAGTGCTTTGTTTGCCCTTTGTTGTATGTAAGTTAGCGTTGTTGCTTTTGTTATTATCATGGTTATGGTTGTTATATCAAGTGGTTAGTATGGTTTGGGTTTTACCTTAGTGATGTAGTCAGTGACGTCTTTATATATATATATATATATATATATATATATATATATATATATATATATATATATATATATATATATGCTACAAGGTGGAGGTATATGTTATATATGATTAATTTTGTCACAAGTGCATAATATGTATTATTATAACACTGATCATGATACCATGCACCTATCTTGCTATTTCTACACATCACACGACAGAAACATTCATTTTCTCTTCAGATTTCCGCGATAGCTTTTAATATATCTTGGGGTTATATTCAACTGTAAATATGATGATTGAATCTCCAATGTAATATTCATGACTTTTGATCATATCAGTGGTATAGTCTTGTCATATTTACTGATACCGTTTATCACTTGCTTGATGGAGGCGAGTGTCAGAATTGAGGTGGGAAGTCTGTAGCGATTGGGGGATGATCCTAGGGTATGGCGACCCGCCTCCACCCCTCACCGCGCAGGTCAAAGAGCATACCCAAGGGTAATCTTCAAGGGGAGATGGAGACTCCGAGGGGAGACGGAGCCTCTGAGGGGAGACGGAGCCTCCCAGGGGAGGGTGAGAACCTCCGTGGGGAGGGTGAGAGCATCCGAGGGGAGAGTAAGGTTACCCGCAGCAAGGGTGACACCAACACTCACCTCCTCTCCCCCTCCCCAGCAAAGACCTGGACAGAGACGTTGGGGAGACACCTGGCGCCCCCTACTGCTCCCCTTCTACACGTCCCCATACTGCGCCCACGCCCACACCAGCGTCCGCCCACACCACTCCTGCCTTACATTCAAACCCAGGCCCACCCAGACCTGCTCCCCACGAGCGGACCTGACGTGCGCAGCGGGGAGCATATCAGGGCAAGCATCAGTAACCCCCCACCCCGGCACTCTACTCCAGGGGGCGCCCCCTGCTGCCACCTCCCGCCCCATGTTACCCCCTGCTGCCACCTGCCGCCCCATGTTACCCCCTGCTGCCACCTGCCGCCCCATGTTACCCCCTGCTGCCACCTGCCGCCGCATGTTTCCCCCCTCCTGCCACCTGCCGCCCCATGTTACCCCCCCTCCTGCCACCTGCCGCCACCATGTTACCCCTCTACTGCCACCTGCCGCCCCATGTTACCCCCTACTACCTAGTCTTACTTCCTGCTACCCCGTCTTACCCCGGCACTAGCTTGTACTACCCCCTCCTGTCCACTGGTACCCCCCCATTCTGGCTGCCGCTACCCCCTCATTTCCTCCCACCGTCTCATTTTCCCACCATCATCGTCTGTCGCCCTGCCATTATCGTCTACCCCCAACCCTCCCCTCCCCACCTCCATCACAATCTCCCCTTCCATCATCGCCTGCTCACCATCGCTATCTGTCTGTCACCCTCATCTTCCCTCACCATCACCTGCCTATCTTCAACTCTTCCTCCCCTCTCCCCTCCCCCCCCCCCTTCCTCTGGTTAGGAACAGCCCTCAACCTCATCATCATCATCTACCCTTCGTTATTCATCCGGCGTCGCTGACTTTAAGTCATCGTCTCGACAGCCATTTTTTCGTCTCTCACCATCTTCATCTACGGTCATCATCACCTCCAGCCATCATCATCAATAACCATCATCATCTTCTACCCCCATCATCTACCACCATCATCATCTACCATCATCATCTACCACCATCATCATCTACTACCATCATCATCTACCACCATCATCATCTACTACCATCATCAACTACCACCAATCATCATCTACCCCATCATCATCTACCACCATCATCATCTACCACCATCATCATCTACTACCATCATCATCTACCACCATCATCATCTACTACCATCATCAACTACCACCAATCATCATCTACCCCATCATCATCTACCACCATCATCATCTACCACCATCATCATCTACTACCATCATCATCTACCACCATCATCATCTACTACCATCATCAACTACCATCAATCATCATCTACCACCAATCATCATCTACCCCATCATCTACCACCATCATCATCTACCACCATCATCATCTACCACCATCATCATCTACTACCATCATCATCTCCCAGCCTCGTCATCTACCACCATCATCGTGCAGCACCACACTGTCACCTCCCATCCGTCCTCACCTCCCCATCATCATCTCCCCAGTACAGGCAGGGTAGTACGGTGCTCGCAAAAGGACCATAAAATCGGCATCATCCACGTTGTATATATACCCTGCCCGGCCACCACCACAGCTTCCACCACTGCTGACACCACCACCAGCACTGCCAACACCACCACCAACCACCACTGCCAACACCACCCCACCACTGCCAACACCACCAACTTAGGCGGTTGTGCGTCAACACAACAGCTCCGTCTCGAAGATATTTGGTGGAACCCGCCGGCCTGACCCGACCTGCCAGCACCACCACCACTACCACCATCACCACCACCACCATCACCGCGTCTTGTCTTCTTCCTCCTCCTTCTCCTCCTCCTGCTGGTGGTGTGTGGTGTGTGGTGCCGCCCGGGGCGTGCAGGTCCGGCTGGGCGTGTCGTGTCTGCTGCTGTACCCCAGGACGCCCGTCTAGCGGCCTGCCCCCACCACCACCACCACCACAGCCTGCCCAGCACGCCTGCCACCCCCCTCCGCACCCCGTCCACCGTCCCTTCTACTTATAACTCGGGGCATCCCCGCCTCTCCCCACACCCCACCCCCACTAACACTCCCGGGCTGCCCCACCCAGCCACCCACACCCCCGAGGCTGACCCACACAGCCACCCACACTCCGGGGGCTGCCCCACGCAGCCACCCTCACCCCCAAGGCTAACCCACCCGTAACCACCCACACTCCGGGGGTTGCCCCACCCAGCCACCCACACCCTGGGGTTGCCCCACCCAGCCACCCACACCCTGGGGTTGCCCCACCCAGCCACCCACACTCCGGGGGTTGCCCCACCCAGCCACCCACACCCTGGGGTTGCCCCACCCAGCCACCCACACCCTGGGGTTGCCCCACTCAGCCACCCACACCACGAGGTTACCCCGGTCAGGTGCCGCTTGACAGATGGTGCAGGCCAGGTAGTGGTCCCTCCTGTGGTGTAGGCTGGGTATAAGGAACCAGATGGCACCTCAGGTGGGTCATGTCAAGAGTTCTTGACCAGGCGGTTTCACCCAGGTGAGTCAGGTCCCGTAGGTGGGGGACCAAGACGGGGCGGCGGGGCGGGGCGGGGCAGCTAGGCGGGGCGGGGCGGGGCGGGAGGCGGACCCAGTACTTACTGGCCATTAACGCTCCAGGTGCCTCGCCCAACTGGTTTGGTCCGCTGTACCTGGACCTGTCAGGTAGACCCGGGTACTTGCCAGGTAGACCTGGGAACCTGCCAGGTAGACTCGGGGACTTGTCAGATAGACCTAAGGACCTGCCAGGTAGACCCAGAGACTTGCCAAACAGAACTAAGGACCTGCCAGGTAGACCTGAGGACCCGCCAGGTAGACCTGGGGACTTGCCAGGTTAAACCCTGGAACGTGTTGGGTAGACCCTGAGCACGGGGAGGGGGGTGCTCAAGGTGGGTAAAACTGCTGGAAAAGGTGAGAGATGGAACGGTTAGTGTGAGGGTGGAGGGGCCAGTGGAACGGTACAGGTGGATGTGGACAGAGACGGGAAAGGAGGAGAGACGGCAAGATGAGATGGAAGCGATGGGAAGGGGAAGAGGAGAGGTGGAGATGGAATGGTAAGGATGAGACGGAGAAAGTAGGAAGGAACAGGAGGGGAGGGGAGAGAGAGTTGGAGAGAGCGGAGGGGAGAGGGAAGGAGCGTTGGAAAGGACAGAAGGGGTTGGGGAGGGCAGGAGTGGGTTGGGGAGGGTATGAGGGGGCTGCGGGCGTACTGGGGGAGGACATAAGGGGTTGGGAAGAGCAGGAAGGGACTGGGGAGGGCAAAACTAGGTTTGGGGAGGAGAGGGAAGGAGTCGGGGAGGGCGGGAGGAGTGTTAGGGAGGGCAGGCAAAGGGGTTAAGGAGAGCAGGTGTGTTAGGGGAGAGGCCGAGGATGTTGGGGAGAGCAAGAGGTGTGTTGGGGAGGGCATGAGGGGGTTGGGGAGGGCTGGGAGAGACCCCGTTAGACTCGCGGGGGGTTGGAGGGGGGGAGGAGTGGCCAGGCTTCCCGCTCCCAGCGTGGGGTCAAATTCCTCGTCTCCTGCGCACCTTTCCTCGTAACGGGCACCGTCCGTGGCCTCGTGCGTCCGTGCGTCCCTGTCGCCATGCGTCAGTGCGCTTGTGCCTGCGAGAGTTCGTGCGCCCGTGCCGCCAAGCGTCCGTGGCCCGCCAATACATCCGTGAAATTGAGACGTCTGTGCCTTCATGCGTCTTCCCAGACGTTGATGATATCCTCAAATGCGTCCGTGCGTCGGCCCTCGCATGCGTCCAGATCTTGCGTCGTTGTTCGTGCGTCATTCACCGCACTCATGCATCCGTTAGCGCGTTCATGTCCCCGTTCGTGCCTTCGTCGTTGCGCCCGTGCCTCCGTTCGTGCGTTCGTCAGTGCGTGTGGTCGTCGCGTGTCGCACGACCTGGGTGCAGCAATCGTCATGTTGACGGACGGTTGACCACACCACACAGTACGTCTGAATACATCGTCGCACATGTGGGTCGTACATTCGCCTCGAGTACGAGGTACGACCCTCCCTCACGTCGGTAGAACCTTCCCGCACGTCGGTACGACCCTTGAGCACGATAGGACAGACTTTTAGAATATGATATAGACTAACCTTTGAACTCTCTAGGGGTTAGGTCAAACGCCAGGTCATCATACTTACTCAAGGGTCGAACCGCCGTGTTCTGTGGTCGTGCCGTGTTGCCAAGATAAATCCAGCTCTCTAGCTAACTCCCCGTGTCACGCTAGCACACGGTACTTCACGTATGTTGTCTCGTATGCTTATCTAGTCTGCTGGCGCTCTGCTTTGATCAGTATAGACGCGAGTGTCTCAGGTATAGAGGTGGGCCTTACTATATCATATAGAACTTTATATAGCAGCACCGCGCTTCGCGGTCCTCGAACTTAGATCAGGTTCGCCAGTGGCGATGAACGCCACTGGCGAACTTGATTCGTGCGGGAATGAGTTTTAAGTAAGGCCACGAGGGGATGTTCCGGGTACTCACGCCCCATTTTCTACGTCTGTGGGTTTACCTAGATATGGCTGAGGACGCCCGCCATCTTGGCTCCCTTTTCGGTGGAGGGAGGGAGAGAGGGCCGTGGTTGGAGGGGGTTAGGAGGAAGGGGCTGGGGGAGGATCATGTCAGGGTAAGCGATGGATATGGTCGCGGAAGGGGGAGGAGGGAGGGTCTTGTTGAGAGAGAGAGAGAGAGAGAGAGAGAGAGAGAGAGAGAGAGAGAGAGGTACTTAACAGCGAGATATTACCCATCGTGCACTGTCGCTCACGTCTTTTGACAACACGTGATGGAGTTTGCCCACGTGTCAGGCCGCCAAGCTGGATTCATTTTCCTTCACATTTATTCCCAGAGAAGAAATATCGAGCCCGTTGTGTGTGTGTTTCTGTGTGTGTGTGTGCGTGTGTGTGTGTGTGTGTGTGTGTGTGTGTGTGTCTGTGTCTGTGTGTCTGTGTTGGTGCCAAGTTAGCCTCATTAACTTTAGTAGACTTAGTGTGAATTCGTAGTGACATAACTGGAAATTTATGAGTGTGTGTGTGTGTGTGTGTGTGAGTGTGTGTGTGTGTGTGTGTGTGTGTGTGTGTGTTCTCGTGCGTCCTGTATTTTCGAATATATACATTTTCAGTTCATCGTCGGTGAATATATAATCATCATATGATGTCACGAGTATACTTCGGTTATTATAGAAGGAATAGATAGTATTCCCGATAGTATAATATATATATATATATATATATATATATATATATATATATATATATATATATATATATATATATATATATATATATATATATGGGTGCGAGGCATGGTCTGTACATAAGGCTTTGCAGAGAGAGAGTGAGGACGTGTTTGGTATGATGATGATGTTTGAGGTGGTGGAGGTAGCCAGTAAGGCAAGCACTAGGATCACGGTTGAGCCCAGAGTTTGAGCACAGTTTTTGGTGCTTGATACATCGGGGGGGGGGGGGGGGGGGGGGGGGGGGGGGGGGACCACCAGGTGGACGGGCCGAACCAAATGGTGTCATTAGAGTAGATTATGTACACAGCCAGGCTGGAAACTTTGCTTCTTTGTGTAGGAAATATGCTGATTGCTCTAAACTTATATATACTCGTGTATGTGTATATGTGTGTGCATGTCTATGTGTGTGTGTGCATGTGTGTGTGTGTGTGTGTGTGTGTGTGTGTGGGTTAGTCAGCCAAAAGCAACGGTGACCATCCGATGGTTTGAAAATATGCATCATTGTTTACTGAGATGTGGTTCGAGGAATTTGAGTCACGTTACTGAGGTCTTCGAGATGTGCAGGGGAGGGTTGTATGAGTCGACCTTCCTCACAGAGACACGGGTTATATTACGACGTCGTGAAGTACAGTACTGTTAGAGGGTTATATCTTCTTGGTGTAGGATCCTGCGGGTTTTGAGGATAGGGCTGGGATCCTCTCAGACGTCCTCAAACAGCTGTTGACCATCCTAACTCTCCCTTCTATCCCAGTTGTGTAGTAACCATCTTAGGTCAGTAAGGTCTTGCCTCTGGTCTTGGGTTCGTAAACAATACATGTGATGCAAGTCTGTGCGACCGTTGTTTGGGGGGTGGGGTCGTCCAGCACTCCAGATTGTACGTGGATTTTCAGATACACTTTTTGGTCGATTGTACTTTTATGTTGGTAGGATTTTACAATCAGATACGTTTGGTGGAATTTACTTTCGTGGTTTGATAAGTGGTTTTTCCTATTATGCAAAGCCGAGTGTCTCGTTTAGGTAATATATTTCTTTTATCATTTATTTTCTTAGCTGAGTTTTCCTGTGGTGAGGACGCTGGCTTCACTGGTTCACAGATTCACCTCCTCCAGAAACTCCATCATCCACGTTCGAGCCCAGGTCGACAGACTTTTCCCCCCTATAAGGTCGAACTATAAGTCCTCAGCTTGGAATCCTTCGCATGCACGGGGGCTGCGATAGGCCGCGCTGGTCCAGGTCCTCATGAGGACGCTGACTACCGGAGGTCGGAGGCCTTCGAAGGACTAGGGGTGGGGGGGGGGGGTGGCTGATAGGAGAGAGGGGCCAGGGGCTTGCTTTCAGGAGGCTGACGACCCTAGGATGGAATCGCGTTCATCGAGTGTCCAGGTCTGCAGGAGGGGGACGAGGAGGGACGTGTGCCTTGAGAGAGAGAGAGAGAGAGATGCAAGGACCAGTGATCCTTGATCTGATTGAGTGAACATGACGCCTGGGCGGTGCTTGTCCCACGCTGCTTGAGTTTCCTGCAGGAGTTGTCTTGTGTTGTTTATCATTCCTCTTGAAGGCAGAGACTCCTGGATGAAGATATCATCTCGGCCCGTCTCCCTCAAGCTAGTGTGATGCTCTGTATTTTGTAAGTAGTGATTATATTTAGCTTTTATAGAGTGGTAAAGAGACCCTTAGTCTTTTGAGTAATTCATTTCCCAGAATGTCATAAGGTTTCATAGGTAGTTAGGCCCCCTGTCAGACTGTTGATTAATTCCTTGTTCTGGTTTTGCCCAGTCGTTCCAGTGGGGTCTCATGGGAATTTACTACTGGGAGGTAAGAGCCTGAGGTGTGGTACCCGAAGGTGAGGCGTTACCCCCTGTGATGATTTTGCGGCACTGCAGATCTCGACACCCTAGCTATATATATATATATATATATATATATATATATATATATATATATATATATATATATTTATATTATTCCCTTATGATTATCTTCAGTCTGGGTGTACAGAGGGTGTGATGTACACTCCAGCTGCAGTGTTCACGAGCGAGTGTACTGACTGACTGAGAATTTCACATTAGGTCGAGAAGGGGAAGGGGGAAAAAAAAAATCTGATATCTGAGTTTGGGGTTCTGTTATGATGGTGGTCGTTGATAAGGGCCGATTGCCCGTGGGAAGAGAAAATTACTGTGAGATTTTACGTTGATAGGTTGTTGCAAACCTCAGGATGTAATCATTAACAGAAAAAGACCCTGGAAGAAACGTCATTTGCTCACTTAAAAACTGAAGAAACTCCAGAATATTTTTCTCTGGGGGGGTTGGGTTGTGGGGGGGGGGGTGGTCTTTGCCCTTTCTCTTCGGACACCCCCCCCCCCCACCCACCCCCGTCCAAGGGCGTTGCCCTGAGTTCAGTCGGTGGTCCTTCAAAGACCTCTTGGACTGGCGCCCTAATCTGCCGTTGGACCCAGACTCTTCTGTTGACGATGGTGTGACAAATGTCTCGTCGGTACACCGCGACCATCTACTCCCGTGTTCAGACTTGAGGTGATATACGGATGCTTCAGGTGCCCACTGCTGCCATCTGTGGCTTGTAAATAGTACCACGCCTCTTGCGTTATTTGAGGACAGTATCTCCCGCGTCCGTCTGTTGTGTTTGTGCATCATAACGTCGGATGGGACGTCGGTGTAGTGTTATGTCAGCCGTCGTGTGTGTGTGTGTGTGTGTGTGTGTGTGTGTGTGTGCAAATTATGACTGATCCAGCGCGTCCTGCCTGTGTTTGTGTCCGCGGGAATCACGCATCGAATTTTGTAGTGCGTCTTGACCGTGATGTTTCCAGTCTTGGGCGTCCAGCCACTCTGATGTTTACCGGAGACGTCGGACAACGGTACGTTCTTACGTTATGCGTCCAAGTCTTATGTGTCCGGGGTGTGGTGTGTGTGTGTGTGTGTGTGTGTGTGTGTGTGTGTGCTCGCCCAGAGGACAGAAGGTGGCAGGCAGGGCTGGGGGGATGGGGTGAGAGAGAGAGAGAGAGAGGGGGGGGGGGGAGGGTCGGGGTGGGGGGGTAGTAGCAGGCTCTGGTAGGGAGAGGAGGAGGAGGAGGAGGGGAGAGGTGGTGCCAACTGGTGCCCCGTGGGTGAGCTGGTACCCCTCCTCCTCTCTCCCTCCCTCCCTCCCTCCTTCCCCCCCACACTAGCCCCAGGGAGCAAGGGACCCTCGACCTAAAGGGACGTGTGTGTGTGTGCGTGTGTGTGTGTGTGTGTGTGTGTGTGTGTGAGGGAGGGGTGGGGGTTGTCCCCCGTTCTCCCACCCCCACACCTGGTGATAAATTTGGGGTCCCCGGCCAGAACCTACCAATAGACTTTGATTTAGAAAAGGAGAATGGCGATCTAACGTACGATTGGAGCTTTAAAAGTCCAGGCGGGAGTGAAAATATGGAGGTCGTCATCTCTTGGCAAGTCCGGCATGGTACCCCCTCCCCCCTCTTCTCGTTTTTCGTCTCTCCTCGTTTTCTTTCCTTTATTCCTCCCGTTATCGGTGTCCTTTCTTCGTTTTTCTTTCCCTTTCCTTCTCTCCTCGTCTCTCCCACTTTCCTATCCTCCTCTGGCCTCGTATTTGTTTATTTCTTCCTTTTTTTCTCGTGCGCCCCTTTACGTTTTCTTCCTTCCTGGTCGTCCAGCTTTATGTCTCATGGTCGGAATTTCGTCAGGAAAGAAAGAAAAAAGAAAGAAAGAAAGAAAGAAGAGACCCCCCCCCCCTTCTTCTACAGGCCCTAAAGTCGTGCTGACCATTAAAAGAATTCTTGCTCATTCTGGCATTATGAGGAGAGGCCTTGTGAGGGAGGAGGAGAGAGAGGGAGAGGTGAGAGAGAGGGAGGGAGTGACGCCATCAGCAGCAGCTTCGCCATCACTATTCCCACCCAACGCGTCAGTCATCAAGGCCTTCCCGCCCTCTCTCTCTCTCTCTCTCTCTCTCTCTCTCTCTCTCTCTCTCTCTCTCTCTCTCTCTCTCTCTCTCTCTCTCTCTCTCTCTCTCTCTCCCTTCCCTCCCTCCCTCTTCCCACCACCACCACCACCACCTCTTATCACCATCATTCCGATCACCAACACACACCACCCCCCCCTCCTCTTCCTGACACAAGTCCTCACCAACACCACATCTTTAACCACGACCTCCCCCTCCCCTCCCCTCCGACCTCCTCCCCCCGCTCCCCTCTATCACCATACCTCTCACCCATGACCCACCCACCCACCCACACCCCACCCACACCCCACATCCAGTCGCCACCACCCCTCTCCTTATTACCCCTCCCATCGCCACCCCTCTCACGACCACCCCTCTCACTCTTACCCCTTCTCACGACCACCCCTCTCACTGTTACCCCTTCTCACGACCACCCCTCTCACTCTTACCCCTTCTCACGACCACCCCTCTCACTGTTACCCCTTCTCACGACCACCCCTCTCACTGTTACCTCTCTCACAACCACCCCTCTCACTGTTACCCCTTCTCACGACCACCCCCCTCACTGTTACCCCTTTCTATCAGGACATTTTCTAGTGCTTTCCATTACCCACACAGCTCTCCCCATCACTCACCAACACAACTCGTCATCACCACCACATGACGCCTCTCACCTACCACACAGACCACCACCCACCACCGCCTCTCCCAGCCACCAGTCTTCCAGCCTCTACTCTCACACCACCACCCCTCCCCTCAACCACCACCATCCCTCTCACACAACCACCTCCCCCCGCTGTCATCCCTCTCACCACCAGCACATACCTTCCCCCCTCTCACCACCTACCTACCTCCCCACTCACCACGATCTCCTCCACCATACCTCTCACCGCCATCCCTCTCACTCCCTCTCTCCTGCCGACTATGTTGCTCTCATCCGTTGCTCTACTTTAACTATTTCACCTCTCTCCTATAAAAATGTTTTTGCCATTTCTCCTGCCATTTGCATTTCTACCATTCTTTCTCTGTGCGTAATTATTATCTCTGTCTCTCTCTCTCTTGTTCTCTTTTCCTCTCTTTTCTCTCTTTCTCTCTCCGTGTCTGGCGTGGTTGGGTTGCCTCTCCTACCTACATCCACTGAGCATAAAATGATATTTACTTACCTAATATATATTTGTTTTTCCTCTGTAGCGTCCTTGTTTGGACGCTATCTCTCACTCTGTCTCATTTTCTCCGTTGTCTCTCTCTCTCTCTCTCTCTCTCTCTCTCTCTCTCTCTCTCTCTCTCTCTCTCTCTCTCTCTCTCTCTCTCTCTCTCTCTCTCTCACGCACTATATCTGTTGTCTCAATTTTTCTTTTGTATCTCTCTCTCTCCACTTTGCCGTCTGTCTCTTCCACTATCTCTGCTGTCTCTCCCATTCTTTCATGTACGTCTTTTATCTCCTGTCTACTCTACATCGTCTGTCTCTCGCTTCATATCATTTATCTTCCACTCATGTTCTTTGTTGTCTGTCTCATATTCTCTCTCTCTCTCTCTCTCTCTCTCTCTCTCTCTCTCTCTCTCTCTCTCTCTCTCTCTCTCTCTCTCTGCTCGTCTTGTATTCTCTGTCTGTTCCCTCTCCCACATACTTTTATCCCTTCTCCCATATTCTCCTTCCATTTTGCCTTCTCATATTCCCTGTATTTTGTCTCTCACATTTCTTTGTTTTCTCTCCCATCAGGTTCTCTTATTAGCTGTCTGTATCACATCTTTAGTTCGACGTCTGCGTCTCCCGTCTATCTTATCACCCTCCTGTCTTATCACCCTCTGTCAGTCAGGGCAGCTGATCCTCCGTCTAAATTAAGTGTTGAAAGCAATGACTTCATCCCATCCTTTGCCTCCAAGTCGCTCACTTTATAAGATGGAGTTCATTATGGCCACCACCTACTTTTTTTTTTAATTGGAAATGTTGTGGAGGAATTCTGTCCTTTCTTTTTCATTTGACAATAAGAGACGAGGCTAGACGGCAGCGTACATACCAGTGATCACAAGACAGTGTTGGTACATGAGTGTGTGTGAGTTCTTCGAGGTATCTGTGCACAAGACAGTGTTGGTACATGAGTGTGTGTGAGTTCTTCGAGGTATCTGTGCACAAGACAGTGTTGGTACATGAGTGTGTGTGGGTTCTTCGAGGTATCTGTGCACAAGACAGTGTTGGTACATGAGTGTGTGTGGGTTCTTCGAGGTATCTGTGCACAAGACAGTGTTGGTACATGAGTGTGTGTGAGTTCTTCGAGGTATCTGTGGAGGCAGTGGAAGCTTAGGTGTTGAGAATGAATGAAGTTGTCAGCCTTGGATACATAACTGATAAAGAGTAATTACCATAACTTTCTGGTAATCAAGAACAGAGATTAAGGTAACATTAATTCAGCCATTACCTGCTCAAGGGTCGTTAATCACTTCGAGGTGTTTAGAAGGGCAGGTTGTGAGGGATTCTAATATGATAATTGCAAGAAGGGGGGGTGATTCAGTAATTAGGAACCATGACACAGAGTACCACGCCAGACGTAGAGATGTAAGGGTTACAATCTCTCATTCGGGCGTTTGAATTAGAGAAAAAATATATATCATCCTGGCGTTTAAACCTAAAACGAAAGATTTCGTAGGTTTACAAGGTCTAGAATCAGTGGTAACGTTGGCTGTGTTGGTGTGCATTGTCTTGTCATGCACGGGAGAGAGGGTAGGGAGGAGGAGAGAGCTATAACCACACTGGAAAGATGACGTCATTGAAACAGAAGAAAGTGACGTAGGTTGGGATGAACTTGGACGATCCTAGGACGTGGCGATGACGTAGACGATGACGTAGACCGCCAGCTGAAAAGCTTCGCGGAGAGGGCGAACAAGAGGGGTCATAAGACCTCCGCTCAACGGGAGGCATACGAGATACTGATCATCCAGGCAAGAATTATTGTGAGGGAGAGGGTCATCCTTCTGCTCTCGGGGATGGACGTCCACCTCTCTAGTGCTCCCTACCTGGGCACAGTGCAATGTGGTGGAGGAGAGCCTCACATCCCTACCTGGGCACAGTGCAATGTGGTGAGAGGAGAGCCTCACATCCCTACCTGGGCACAGTGCAATGTGATAAGGGGAGAGACCCCATATGAGGCGAAGATGGCGTCATGAAAACCCATGTGAAATAATTGGGTATTTCAACCATTGACACATCACATACGCTGGTGCTTGCGTCACGTACGCGGGTGCGGTGCGTCACATAAGGTCAGGGTATGGCAGAAACCCCCCCCCCCAGTCATCAGGTGTGTGAGGCAAAACCACACATAACCTAACCTGTCACACATCACACACCGAGTCTCAACCTAAGACACAATGCGAAGGAGCAGAGGGGGAAAAAAGAAAAGAAAATGGGAAACAAAATTCTATCAGAAAAACATTTTTTTTTTCCAAGCAAAAGTTAGAAATATTTTAATAACGGATATATAGACCCCCAGGTGTAATATCAAGAACGATACCAGGGCAAATATGAGAGAGAGAGAGAGAGAGAGAGAGAGAGAGAGAGAGAGAGAGAGAGAGAGAGAGAGAGAGAGAGACCTCAGCCGTGTACACGAGCACAAGCAGTTAGTATGGAAGGCACGAACCACGGAACGTAGCGATTGTCTTTACATAGAAAATAACAGTGTAATAAGAGTGGCATAGACGACCTCTGAAACAAAGCAAGGAATACCATGTCACCCTCCCCCATGTCAAGAGGACAGTCTACCGTAATTACATGACCCTCCCCCATGTCAAGAGGACAGTCTACCGTAATTACATGACCCTCCCTCCCCCCATGTCAAGAGGACAGTCTTCTGTAATTACATGACCCTCCCTCCCCCCATGTCAAGAGGACAGTCTACCGTAATTACATGACCATCCCCCCATGTCAAGAGGACAGTCTTCTGTAATTACATGACCCTCCCCCATGTCAAGAGGACAGTCTTCTGTAATTACATGACCATCCCCCCATGTCAAGAGGACAGTCTACCGTAATTACATGACCCTCTCCCATGTCAAGAGGACAGTCTTCTGTAATTACATGACCATTCCCCCATGTCAACAGGACAGTCTTCTGTAGTCACACTGTACTCACACTTGTGAGGATTTCCTCTGTGTTTTACCGTCATGTTTCTACCACAAAACTTGAGAAGAGGAAAACCATTGGACATTACCTCTGTCCTTCAGCAGATGACCTGGTCAAGGACCACCAGGTCCTCTCAAGGTACCCTCCTCACGCACTCCCTCATCACAGCCTTGTTACGTAACTGTAACATGGGAGGTGTTGAACCCATGGCCACCATGTCAGGTTTATTCTCCAATGTGGTAAGTAAGTCTTGTATGTGGAAAGATGCTGGAAAATTCGGGTTTGCACGAAGGACTTAATGCTGAAAAGACAGTACCTATGATCGAGTTAATGTGAGTTAAAGTTCAGTGAGTGATGATCGGGAGAATATGCTGCTGAAGTTCTGAAATGATTTTCAAGATATGGAGAACATACTAAAAAGAATTAGAAAATGTAGATAAGAGACCCACTGGTTGAGAAAGGAATATGGAGAACTTATTGGTAGAAAACAGGAAAAAATATATATATCATGAATGTGGTAGTTTGGAAGAAAGATGATTATGAGCAAAATTATCAAAAGAAGATAATAAGACAAGGGAAAAGCAACCTTAAAGAAACTGACAAATGCAATAAAACACTGTAAACAGTGTTATGTTGTAGGAAATGACGATGAACGAGACCACACATTGCTCTTCAGAAATTGGATCTGACCAAGTCAAGGGGTTGAGATGAGGTGACACCCCCCGGGTCCAGAAAGAAGCAAGCCATGAGAAAGCAATCCAGGTTGTTAGAATGTTCAATAGATTATCATTAAAGACGAAAGTTCCCAGGGAGTGGAAGCTGACAAATGGTACTCCAGTGTCTTAGATAAGTGGTCAGAAATGTCCAGTAAATCATCACCCACTTGGTCTGGAATGCTGGAAACTTGTTTAAGACGAGATGGCACATTTTCTCTTAGATATGAACCGGGGGAGTTAACTTGTGTTGCCAAACTACAGATCTTAGTCTTTCTAATGTGTTTGAAACATTTGATGAAATATGTAATATGCAGACAGTACCAGGGACCACTTACTTAGATTTCCAAAAGCATTTGAGCTCTTTTAAGTGTTTTTAGTGGTGTCCCTCAAGGCACACTCCTTGGCCCATTTCTCATTATATTTATATATACGATCTACGTAGAATTAGGTCTGATTATCAGACTTCGTAAGAAGCTTGCACTGGAAGACGTCAGAAACCATGACGAGTATTTTTCTGTCTCAATACATCGTAGAGTTATGGTCTCTGATACATAAAGAGAACGGAGGTAGAGAGGAAAGGCCTCTGGGAAAGGCCACAGAAGCAATACACCACGACGAAGTGAAGACCCATTTGAGGACACGTTAACGAACTGTTGGAACGGAAATCTTCCAAATACTTTGGTCAGATTTTGTGACGTCAAAACAGATGCGCTGCCCAGAGCGCACGGGAGTGTGGTAACCCATCAAGCGGCGAGCCAGGGCCAGGGTTTTAACACTGGCGTAAGGGAAGCCCTGTCCTCACACAAGAGGTCCAGCGAAGACTGGAATGACCGACCACCTTCCTGATGGTGGTTCCAGAGGCCTCGCTCCAGGAGCAACACCAAGTGATTATTTCCAGTGAGTGACTGACTGGGTCCTTAACATGATCGACCACTTGGAAGACATGAATGAAGATGCTGGATTCATTCACGTGTTACTAGCCAAGACCTTTTTGTCCTCTCTCTCTCTCTCTCTCTCTCTCTCTCTCTCTCTCTCTCTCTCTCTCTCTCTCTCTCTCTCTCTCTCTCTCTCTCTCTCTCTCTCTCTCTCTCAACCTACCCACCTCCTCTCCCTCTAATGACCATCCTCCCCACTCTCCCAGCTTCCCTTCCCCCATCCATCTCCATCGCTCCTTCTCACCCATGCTTTCCAAGTCTCCCTCCCCTGCCTTCTCCCCTCTCTTCCTCTCCCCTTATTTCATATTTCCCCTTACCACCACTCTCCCCTCTCTCCACCACCACTCTCTCCTCTCTCCACCACCACTCTCCCCTCGCTCCACCACCTCTCTCCCCTTCCTCCACCACCAATCTCCCCTCGCTCCACCATCACTCTCCCGTCCCTCCACCACCACCACTCTCCCCTCCCTCCACCACCACCCTCCCCTCCCTCCACCACCACTCTCCCTCGCTCCGCCACTCTCCATTCACCCTCTCCGTTTCGTATCTCCCCCCCTGCTCTGTACCTCCACATATCTTTCAGGATCCTGCAGTGTACAGCGTCAGGAGGGCCTCCCTCCAAACCCTCCAACATTTTCTCATTTTCCAACACGTTCGTTCCTTCATGCACCCCTGCATCTCCAGCAGTTGGCGTGCATCATCTCCAGCAGCATACTCCAACATTTCCCCAACTTTTACCTTCTCCAGCACATCCGATGCATCACCTCCAACACTGCCCTCCATCGTTACACCTTCAGAGCTTGCGTACTCCAGCTTCTCCAACATCTCTCTTCAATACCCCCCCCCCCACCAACAGCCTCATCTTAACCTCCACCAATCCTTTATCAGTTCCTCCTCCAACCATCCCCCTTCAACGTCTCCAACAGCCCCATTTTCTCCACTACCCCTCCAACAATATAGCTCCCTCCATCTTTGAACAGTCCGCCTTCCTCCTCCACCATCTCTCCAACACTCCATCCTTCCAACATCATAGCCCCAACCTCTCTCTCTCTCTCTCTCTCTCTCTCTCTCTCTCTCTCTCTCTCTCTCTCTCTCTCTCTCGACCTTCCCTCCAAAACTCTATCAGATTTTCCCTCCCAAACTTCCTACAAAACTTTCTCCTTCAAAGCTTCCTAACAAATTCTTACTTTCGCGGAACTCCCTATCTGCTTTCCTTCTTTCTCTCGAAAGAACTCCCCCCCCCCCAAAAAAAAAAAGAAAAAAAGAAACTGTAGTTCCTTCAAAAAAAAAAAAAAATGCCGTACCTTCAAAATTAACTTAGAGCTTTCCTTCCTTTGGAGGTACCTATTCATAGCCACCCCTTCAAAAGCCGCCCATCAATCTGTCTCTGTCTTTCTTTACCATTGTTCCTCCAAAAACGCTCTCGGAACACTTCAAATTTTGAGCACTCTCTCTTTCATTCTACCCTTTGACTCTTATCAGATACTCTCTCTCTCTCTCTCTCTCTCTCTCTCTCTCTCTCTCTCTCTCTCTCTCTCTCTCTCTCTCTCTCTCTCTCTCTCTCTCCGTCTATGGGAGCCCTAAAAGTCTTTACAGATCTCTCCCTCCAAATCAACCCCCCCCTCCCTCCAGATCTTTCCTCTCAACCCCTTTCGTTCCATAATCCTGCCCGAATCCTCTCCAAAGAACCTCCTCTTCCTCTTCCTCTAAACTGGAACCATCCCATCTCTTCCTTCAAGTCCTCCCTCCAAACACTTCCAACATTCCGCTCCAAACATTCCATCCTCTCTTTCGAAACGCCCTTCATTCCTCTCCCTCCAAACACCCCTACATTTTCTCTCCCTCCAAACACTCCCTCCGAGCGTGTTCCTCCCGCCCTTCTTCTCCAAATTCCTCCCTCCAGTGCAGGTCCAGCAATATTGGCTCTTCAATAATTTCTCTGTATCCTCATCTCCCCGCTTTCTTGTATCCCATATATCAACTCTCTCTCTCTCTCTCTCTCTCTCTCTCTCTCTCTCTCTCTCTCTCTCTCTCTCTCTCTCTCTCTCTCTCTCTCTCTCTCTCATCGCCTCCCCAGTTCTGCCAGCCTCCTCTCCCTGGCACTTTCTCCCATTGCTCTCCTCCTCTCCCTTTGTCTCCTCTCCCTTCCTCTCACTGTGGCTTCCTTATCCCCTCCTGCAATAAGCCTCTCTCACTCCCCTCTCCTTACTTCCTCCTCCTCCTCCTCCTCCTCCTCCTCCTCCTCCTCCTCTTCCTTCCTCCTCCTCCTCCTCCTCCTCCTCCTCCTTCTTCCTCTCCATCCCCTCCTTGTTATCTGCTTCTTATTACCCCTTTCGCCTGCCAAAGGGGCGAGAGTGGTTCCTTTGCTTCTGCCTAAAGGGTTTGGGGAGGGGGGGGGGGGAGAATGGCTCCTTGCGTCTAGCCAAAGAGGGAGGGAGGTGGAGGAGGAGGAGGGGGGGGAGTGGGATTGTAATCGGGTTTCGTGGAGGTTATTTGTTTGTTTGTGCTTGTGGGTTAAGCCTGGATAGAATTTTTCTTTTGGGGAGGGAGAGCTGAGTGTTGGAGGCGATGCTGGTGGCGGCGGCAGTGTTGGTGGCGCGGTGTGGAGGGTGGTGGAAGCAGTGTTGGTGGCGTTGTTGTCGTGGACTGGTGGTGGTGGTGGAGGAGGAGCCTGGGAGGCCGCCCGGCCAGTGTGGTTGCTTGGAGACACAACCCCCCCCCCACACACCCCACCCTCTCCCCAGAGATAAGGCTCATGGGTGTGTAGATGATGGTCGTCTGGAGACCCCTTCCCCAGAGATAAGGTTCTGGGGAATGTGAATGGCCGCGTGGAGACCCCCAGAGATAAGTCTCGGGGGGGTAGGGGAGGAGGGGGGGGATAATTGAGGCTGGACCGCTTGAACCCCCTCCCCCCTCCACCCTCCCGGCCCTTCCCTAACCCCAGAGGAAAGGCTCAGAGAACGTAGAGATGGGATGGTCTCGTGAAGGCCCCTCCCCAGAGATAAGGTTCTAGTGGAAAATTGATGTTTTATGAAATGGTTCTCTCTGGGGGAGGATGGTCCCCACCCCCACCCTTCCCTCTCCGAGCCTCTATTCCCGCATGCTCATGTATATTTTTTTCATTTGTGTGCGTCACACACACACAAACACACACACACACACACACACACACACACACACACACACACACACACACACACACACACACAAAGCAGTCATGCGTGAGTTATGCATGGCATTCATGCGTGTGGGCCCCATGCGTGAGTTCTGTCTGGTGGCTTTCATGCGCGCGTTGTGCGGGGCCCATGCGTGAGTTAACCGTGGGTCCCATGCGTGAGTTATGCGTGGGCCCATGCGCATGGATCGCTCCTGGACCTCGGCACAAACAGACAGACGGACAGGGCAAGAAGCAGACATATTGACGGAGGGACAGAGATGGGAGATCAAGTAGACAGAAACGCTGGAAACGGACGTACGTAGCCACGGACAGTATAGATAGATAGAGATATAGAGGCACACAAGAGATAGACAGGTAGACACACAGGAGCACAGACATTAGCGGAGACACGACAAAACAGGAAGAGACCAGGAGACGTACTGATAGACAGGGAGAGACAGAAACAGACAGGTAAGTAGAGACAGAGAGACGGACATTGAAAACAGAGAGAGAGAGAGAGAGAGAGAGAGAGAGAGAGAGAGAGAGAGAGAGAGAGAGGCACATTAGAGATTCAGGTTAGTGTAGAATGATAACAACAGATACACGTACACACAGACCGTGTGACATATCGATGGTAATCATGAGAACAACTTGAAACCAAGGACGCTGAGAAAGCAAATAGAAACCGGAAGCGAAAACACCATTCAAACACGCGGGGGCGAGAATGTAAGAAAAACAACGAAACCTAGAAACCAGTGGTGGAAATTGTATTATATGAAAAAAAGAAAACTTACGGTAAGAAACCGCCGACGGGGTGGAAAATTTAATCCTGGGGTTTCAAGAAATAAGTGAGAATGGTTTCTATTGCGATGGTAAAGATTATATCTGACATTATTTTCCCCTCTCCTAATCCCACACTTTATTACCTCTCTTGTGTAATTTCTTTTCTCATGTATACTAACAGTAAGGAAGGAGTGTTGTGGTCTGGGGTGAAGATTTATGTTTTGCTTCTTGATCTTTGGCACACACACACACACACACACACACACACACACACACACACACACACACACACAGAGGCTGGGAGTGAGCAGTGGCGTTCCGCAAGCCTCGATCATGGGACCACTTATATTCTTCTTGATCTCCTTCAATGTCTCGAAGGAGGAGGACTGGATTCATACGTGTGTGTGTGTGTGTTTGCTGATGACGCCGTGATGACGAGGGAGGAGTAAAAGAGTTCAGGAGCATTACATCACCTTCATAATACGAACCCAAACAGACTCTTAAGGTTGATATGTTACATGATTGATGAAATTCAATCCGAGTGATTCTGAGGTAATGAAGATGGGCCATAGCAAAGGTCGGCCTTTATACGAACCAGCAAGGAAGAAGCTGCACGAAGGTGTGTATGAGAGGGACTTGGGGAGTCGACACCTTATCTACACCATCGCCAGACTCGCACCTTAGGAAAACTGTGTCCTCTGGCAAGAGTCGGTTTTCCATTTTGATACATGGATAAGGAGATGATCAGCCAGTTGTTCATAGCTTGTATTAGACCGAAGCTGTGGAGTGTGATCTTCATATTTGGTCACCGCGATTAATGAAGAGTTAAGAAGAGATGGAGGAGAGAATTGAGAGAGACGGATTACTGTGAGGGGCCAGAAGATCATCATCCACCAGAGAAGAGAGGAGATCATCCACCAGGGAAGAGAGAAGATCATCCACCAGGGAAGAGAGAAGATCATCCTCCAGGGAAGAGAGAAGATCATCCACCAGGGAAGAGAGATCATCCACCAGGGAAGAGAGAAGAGTAAGGGTTGGTCTAACCAAAACCTTTATCAAACCAGTTGGATGACCTAGACAGTAAACATTTTTTCGCAATGTATTGATAGAATGACCAAAGTCCATAACAGGGATTTAAGTAAGAAACTTGCGAGTAAAGACGTAAAGTAATACATTTATCCCAGGAGTGGTGGATGAATGGAAGAAAGTGAATGATAAAGTAATGAATGTGGGCAGCATACAACTAGTTAAAAAAAAAAGTTTTATGATATAAACTTCAAGCGCTGTAGCCCCACGAGTGTGGAACTCCCTCCCCTTACTGTACACGCAGGTAATTATCCCCCCGTCTTGTACGCCCATTTGGGGGCCCGCACGCCCACACGCCCACTCTCGTCGTTTCCTCCACGCCCATGACCATAGCTCTCGTGGCCAGGCTACGAAATCCAGGAATATGCTCACGCTCCGGCGAACATGAGGGAAGATAGCAAATACTGTCCGCCCACACCCCGCCCACTGCCTGCATCCCGCCCATCCCGCCCAGTCACACCAGTCTCTTTAAAGGCCGCTGCTGCTCCCCCTCCCCTGGTGTGCGCGTTGTTCACGCCCACCGCCCAGTGCCCCGCCCGAGCCGCCCATTACACTCACGGTGCCCGAACGTAGAACCCGCCCGTCGGGCCCGCCCACGGGACACCCGGCCGTACACAGCACCTACACGACGCCTAATTTGTCCATATTCCTCTCCACCCACACCGTCCTTGTCCAGGCATCACCTACCCCTCCTCCTTACCACACACACACACACACACACACATCCAGCAATGGATAAGCTGCGGGAATCTGTGTTTTTAGGGAGTTTTGGGATTCGACGCCGTCCCTAACCAGTCGCCGATGTCCCAGCACAGGAGAACGGTTCATGGAGACCCCCCCCCCCCTTCCCCAGCCGCCTGGCGGCAAATGACAGAACTACATTCATGACTGAGGGAGGTGTTCAGCAAGATGGTCATATCCTTCGTCAGGCCAAAGCCAGAATATGGTTCCCAGTTTGGGGTAACCGAGTCTTAAGAAGCGCAAAGAGCTCATGGAGGAGGTCTACAGGAGGCCAGGAAAGATGATGCCACAGCTACGAGAGATGAGGCTTTGGAGTTTGGTTAACCTTGGAAGACAGAAGAGTAAGGGGTGATCTGATCTCACCCCTTTTAATTTTTTTAAAAAGATAGAAAACGTAGATAGTGAACTGTTCTTCAAGTGATTTAAGGATAGAACAACCAGAAGACATAACATGAAATTAAGCAAGAAACTTGTTTAAGAAAGAAGTGAGGAAGTACTTATACCATAAGTAGTGGCTGATGAATGGGATGAATTGATCGAAGACATATGGCTAATGCAGACAGAATACAGTAGTTTAAACAGTTGTATGACTGTAGAGAAAGTTCAAGAGTTGGGGCCCCGCAAAGTGTAGAACTCCCTCTACAAACTGTGCAAGTGGATAATTGCACACACACACACACACACACACATACACACACACACACACACACACACACGTACACACACACACACACACACACACACATACACACACACGCACACACACACACACGCGTACACACACACTCATACAAAAGAAGAAAAATGCCCTCACCCGTACCTCCTAATCCACTCCACCCACAACCCACTCCACCCACCACCCACCCACCCACGGTTTAACCTAGGTGTCACGTGGTTTTAAAGCCCTGGGCGGGATCCATCAGCGTCGCTAGTGTGGGCGGAGGTACCGGGGTGTCCCTACTGCGGGGAACGGAGTCTGGTGACGCTGCCCTCCACCCTCCCTCCACCCCTCCCTCCCCTCCCTCCCTCCCTCCCTCTCCTTGCCAAGATTTCTTTTCTCTTTTATTCATAGCCCCCCGCACTCTCTCTCTCTCTCTCTCTCTCTCTCTCTCTCTCTCTCTCTCTCTCTCTCTCTCTCTCTCTCTCTCTCTCTCTCTCTGTATGTGTGTTTGCTTCTTCTTGATTTAACCCTCTCCCTATTTTACTCGTATACCACTATTATTATTCTTTATTATCATTATCATTCTTTATTCATAGCCTCGCGTTCTCTGCCACTTTATTGTCCTTATCCTCTACTTTAAACACCACTGTCATTATTTCCATTCATAACCTCGCGTTCTCTGCGTGTTTCCATCCTCTCACCCTTTACTGCACGTTCCCTCTCTACTGTTTTTCCTCTCACCTCTCCCTTTTTATTATTCCCAAGTCCGGTTTTATCTTCCCCAAGTGTTCTCTCTTCCTCTCTTCTTAGTTCTGCACATCCAGCGCTCTCATCACGTTATTCTATTCCCGTTGCTTTCATGGCGTGGTGGCTGTGCGTGGGGTATGTCTGTCTGTTTACGTTTGTAATGATCATAGTAATACTGATGATAGTTCATTACGGTTGTCATCATGTTGTTGCTAATGACTCTAATGAGAAAGGTTTATCAAGATGAAGCCAAAGGGTTGAAAATATGGAGAAAATACATGACAAAATTGTGACTTTGGCTCCGGGAGGAAGTGTCATAAAAATGCTACGACCCCGAACAGTATTTATTGTTTATATAATTCGTGTTGGTTAGTATGGCGCTGTTCCTGTAGAGGGCTGTTGCAAGCTTGTGGTTCTGCTACCGCACTGCAACCCTGGGACGAGGGATCACAGGTGGCAGGCGGCGACGGTGGCGGGGAGTGGTGGCGCGGCGGCGACTCCTCCTTTCCAAAACTGTCGAATAAAGGGGTCAAAGGGATGGTTTGCGAGTGAGTGAGTTAGGGGAAGGACGGTGGTGTTTAAGTAGCCCCGTGGCGTGTGGTAGATGTAGAGGTGAGGTAGGGAAGGGGGTGTGGGAGGAGGAGGAGGACCAGACGAGGAGTTTAGTAATACTGAAAGTTCTGTGGCTGTGGCAGAGTTCAGGAGCAGGGGATCCCAGGTGCCTTGAGCCTTAGGAAGAATGTGGAGGCGAAAGTTGGCGGATGTGATGATGGTACTTACGTGTCCCTTCCTGCTTAATTTGTCGTCGCAAGTGACACAGAGATGCTTTGTGTCCACTTCGATGTGGTTGCATATATATATATATATATATATATATATATATATATATATATATATATATATATATATATATATATATATATATATATATATAATCGTGTGTGTGTGTGTGTGTGTTTTTTTAATGTGTGTGCGTATGTGTCCGTATGCTTGTCTGTAAAGTTGACTAAGGACTAAAGCTTAGCCTCGGACTGGGAAGACTTTAAGCAATCAACCTAAGATTATTGCCTGAAATTCTGGGATTTTTGTGATTCAGGGATGGCCGCCTGGGATGATTGTCCCAGCCTAGTGGGAGCAACGATTCGTGTCTTTTTTTTTTTTTTTTTTTGCCCTTCGTGTTGATCCAGAATCACACACTCTTCATTCCTCTCTCGTCATCCCCATCACACCGACGCCTATCGAACCAGATCTTTATTTTCCATCATTACTAATGGGTCTTCATCTGTCTTGTCTTCACTTAACTTTATATAACCTTTGTTATATATACATATGTATATCTTTCTTTCATGCATGTTCGCCGTTTTCCGGGGCAGCGAGGTAGCGCTAGGAACGGGAATAGAAAAGGCTTCATTCGTTCGCATCGAAGCCACAGCTCCTTATCCACAACCAAAGCCCACAGATCTTTCTGAGGTTTCCTCCGGCTACTTCATATACCTTGGTTCAGTCCTTTGACAGCCCGTCGCCCCCTCTATACCACTTCGCTCCAATTTTCTCTGTCCCGTGCACACCTTTCACCCTCCTGCATGTTCAGGCCCTAAGTACTCAGAGTGTTATTGACTCCATCCTTCCATCTCCAGTTTGGTGTGTACGTCTGTCTGTGAGCATGGAAATATTAACGACTGGTGGGTTAAATCTAATATCAACTTCCCCATTTTAATGATAAATGTTTCCAGGAGGATTATCTTGATCGTGTATTTATATTTATATACATAATTATGCACATATGTACCTTTATGTTCCTGTCCCAGAACCCACTTCCATGGCAGCGCTCAGGATGGCAGCCACGTCCACTGGTCTGGACCACAACAGGTCACGAAGTGGGATGAATATCCAGCTTGTGTGTCATATATAGCTACAGTTTTTTTCGCCTATGTCCCGTGGATGACGGATAATAAAGAGTGGATAAAATATAACTTATACGCCTGTAATTTGGTTGTGGAATGATACTACAGTAAATACAGTCGGGTAGGTCTCGTATAACTTGTCTCTTATTCATAAAAGTCTCGCATTGTATTCGTTATTATTATTCATTCCCTCTTCTATTTTCCTCCCTTAGTGTGTTTCCCATTTTCTTTGTTGTTGTTATTATCTTTAGGTCCAACTTCAGTTATTTTACTATCATCTTTAGTTCCAACCTCAGTTATTTTACTATCATCTTTAGGTCCAACCTCAGTTATTTTTTATCTTCTGTGTATTGATTTATTTAGCTTCTGTCTCATCAATATTCATTTTATGACTGTTTGATATTCAAAATTTTTTTTTCATTCGTTTGTTTTTTCGTCAATTTTCATATGGTTGTCCCACTGTCATATACACTTATTCATTCATTTCTTTATTCATTGGTTTCCTTCACGACTTCGTCTGTATTCTCCCATGTTCCCTTATTTCATCATAATTATTTCGTTTCATTCATGTGTCTGACCCTCATTTATATCATACATTTCTGTTGTATTTTCTCCTGCCTTCATTCTTTCACTGGACTTCCTCCTGCCTTCATTCGTTTTGATGTTTTCTTTCAACATTATTTCACTGGTCGCTTTCCCGTCTTGCACCACTATTTCTTTCATCAGTTTACCATTTTTTCATTTTTTTCTTTCATTTTTCTTTCCCTTCCCCCTCCTTCATCAGCCATGATTCATATAAATTCAGTTTACCGCCTTACATACTCTCTTTCATTTCATATTTCTTTCTTTTTCATTTTTCTTCCGCTTTCATTTTTTTTCTCTTATCATTTCTCCTTTTCAGTTCTTTCTCCTTTTCTTTCATTTACATTTTCCATCATTTTCCCCTCTCTTTTTTTTATCTATTCGTTTAATCTCTTGTTTATCATCTGTCTTCTTTCATATCTCACTTGTTATCGTCTCATTTCTCCAAGTTTCATTTCTCCTTTCATTTACTTATCTTTCCCTCTTTTCCCCACTTATTTCTCTCTTTCGTCCTCTCCTTTATAATCTCCTTTTCTCTCGTTCCTCTTACTTTTCTCTCCATCGTCCGTTGTTCCCCGCCCCCTCACTTGTCCGTTGTCCCTCTGTTCCCCTCACCCGTTTTCCACCTCTATTACCCTCACCCGTTGTCCGTTATTCCCTTCTTGCCCCCTCACCCGTTGTCCGTTGTTCCCCTCTGTTCCCCTCACCCATTGTCCCTGTTCCCCTCACCCGTTTTCCCTCTCTTCCCCTCACCTGTTTTCCCCTCCGTTCCCCTCACCCGTTTTCCCCTCTGTTTCCCTCACCTGATGGCCGTTATTCCCCTCTGTTCCCCTCACCTGTTGGTTGGGTTATCCTGCCCCTTTCTACCTGTTCTGGGACA
>NC_092269.1:38350842-38363342 GCF_036320965.1 Panulirus ornatus
ATTTAAAAGAAAAGAATGTTCATCCCGAGATATTAAAGATATAGTGTTGTTGATAGTATAAAACCTCTCGTATAACATCTGGTCACAACTGTTGTATACATAATAACCTTTAACATAATTTTCTCTCCTTCCTTGTATCCCTTCTCTTATACCCTCCTTCTCTACGTTACTTGAGCTATAGAACTTCTTTCCTTATTTTTCCAAAGTCTCATTTTAATTCCTATGTTTTTTTTTTTATCTCGTTCGTTCACATTCGTCTGCAATTTATCTTTTGGGGCGTCTTTCATGTTCTTCAAAAAAAAATATATATATATATATATATATATATATATATATATATATATATACTTGTGCCCTGAACGTTTATTTTCCAGATTATGCTGGAATAATTTTTTTCTATATATTATTTTCCCCCGTGACAGTGGGAAGGAATTATCTGGTTTTATGCCCGTCATGCCCCCCTCCCCCCCTACCCCCCGTCTTTTTTTTTTATTTCCACCTTGATCTGATTTTCGTCTTTCTCTCCATGTAAATTTTTTTGTTGTTGTTGTCGAAGTTATTCTTAGTGTTTATCGTTTTTTCTCTGTCCTCTCTCTCTATTCCTCTCTCTCTCTCTCTCTCTCTCTCTCTCTCTCTCTCTCTCTCTCTCTCTCTCTCTCTCTCTGATCGACCCTGCCTGCCTCTGTACCCGGAGAGTTCTCTTATCCCCCCTCCTCTCCCCTCCCCCCCACTCGCCCTTCCCCGCCCCTCCCCCTCCAGGCCTCTCTCTCTCTCTCTCTCTCTCTCTCTCTCTCTCTCTCTCTCTCTCTCTCTCTCTCTCTCGGCTCTCCCTCCCTGTCTCTCTCTCTCTCTCTCTCTCTCTCTCTCTCTCTCTCTCTCTCTCTCTCTCTCTCTCTCTCTCTCTCTCTCTCTCTCTCTCCCTGTGTCCTGCAGTTTCCTGTGGGCGGATGTAAGGTCTGGGCGAGTCCATTGTAGCCGTGGGTGGGGAAGCTTAGTGCTCATTATAACCCGCTTGGGTTCTTCCCTGTAACGCTGTCGAATATTTTTTTTCCACGGGTTTTCCGACATTTTGTGCGTGGTGTAGGTAGTGATGGTAGGGGGGAGGGGGTGTGTGTGTGTGTATGTGTGTGTGTGTGTCTCTCTCTCTCTCTCTATCTCTCTCTCTCTCTCTCACTCTCCCCCGCCGCCGCTGCTACCCGGGACTATGCATTATGAAACGTGGACGATGTTCAGCAGTCGTGCCTGAAAAGCCCCTTCACTCCCAGCGCTAGTTAGATGAACCCATTGTTCCGTTGCGCAATGTTTCGTCCACAACCTGCCAGGCCTTTTCCACTACATAGCAACTGTGCTTCGTGTCTAATTCTAAGATTATTTCTGATTGCCGATCACCCATAGATGTCGCCCAGCACCCGGGGAAGACGAACTCATGAATTAAACTTGAAGTTATTTGTGTCCGTGGCCCCCGTGGAGGTGAGGAAGGCGCGGGTGGCGAGCCGGGTGCTGGGGAGTGGGTGCACGGACGAAGCATTCTGGCAGCGGGCGATGCGTGGTGGGACGCGGGGACCCAGGCGGCCGTCTCGCTCCGAGGAACGGCGGCCGCGTCCGACGCCGGCCATACTGCCCCGCCGCGCCGCCCGCGACATCCACGCCCACACCGCCCCCACGCCGCCCACAACCCACCCCCTCGTAGGTTTTTCGTGAGTGCCTGGCCCATGTCTCTATGATGGCTGGGTCGCACGGAGTCCAGCCGTTTGTTTTAAAGTTAGCGGGTAGAGGGTGAAGTCGTCGTGTCCGTACGGCGCCGAGGACTGCACGGGCCGCGCTCGTTACGCCGCACCGGCCACCGCGCCCTGCGACCACCCCGCTCCAGCGACCACCGTCTTAACCCGACCATCCTTCGCGGCCACGGGCCACAGCACGGCCCTGGCCGCCCTACTGATGGCCGTACCCACTCCACACGGTGCATGGGGCGTGCCGGGAGGGGTGGGGAGGCACAGCCAAGCCGGGAAACAAGCAAAGCAGCGGTAGTGCTAACGATCTCCTGGGAGCGGCCACCCGTCCACCGACCACCGGCCAGAGCGACCGCCGGCCGCCCGGACCACCTCCCTCCAGCGGCCCGCCCCAACCTCCCCTGCCAACACCACCAGCACTCGCCTTCACTCTTGCTTTCTTTATTTCTTAATATTCCCTACGTAATGACGGATAATGTCGGCCCTAGGTGTTGTACAGGTCATCTGGAATTGTCCTGACCTGACCCCACCCCTGAGGGGCGCTGCCCCCTCACACACACACACACACACACACACACACACACACACACACACCTCCCCCCACACTATTCACCTACCTGCTCCTGCTGTTGTCCCTGCTGTTCCTCCACCTGCTGCTCTTGCTGCTACTTCTTCTTCTTCACCCCCCCTACCCAACACCACAACACCCCCCCCCCCATAGAAATCATACACGGGTAATCTGTTTTATTTCTTGAAACGCAAAAATGGAACTTTTGCGGCGGAAGTTGAAATAAATTTGGGTAGAGGCGGGGGTGGTGGAGGTACCAGGCGTGTGATGGTGACTGGATGGTGACTTGAATGGGGGGGAGGACTCGTGAGTGATGATGACTGAGGGGGGGAGGGGGTTGATGGTACACTTGTCCGTGATGAATTATGGATAGTGATGGTGCGTGGGTGTTAATAGCCTGTGATCGGTGTGCGTGCGGGTGTGGTGATTGCGTGTGCGTGTGTGTGGATTGGTGATGTACGTCTATCCACATTGCCGATGTGGATAGGTGGATAGGTAGGGCGTAAAAGGCGAGGTTGGTTGGCCTGCCATGACGGTGTGTGTGTGTGTGGGTTGTAATTATGTACGTGCTGGCGAGGGTTGCTGGATGACGAGGCTAATGAAGGGAGTGTGGTGGTTGGTTGTTTGGATGAGTGGTTGTGGTGATGACGCTGCGGTGATGGTGCGAGTTGTGAGACTTGCGGATAGTGATTGCGTGCGGATGATGGTGGTTGCGTGTGGATGGTGATGGTGGTTGCGTGTGGATGGTGATAGTATATGTGTGGATGGTGATGGTGGTTGCGTGTAGATGGTGATGATGGTTGCTTGTGGATGGTGATGGTGGTTGCGTGTGGATGGTGATGGTAGTTCGTGTGGATGGTGATGGTAGTTGCGTGTGGATGGTGATGGTAGTTGCGTGTGGATGGTGATGGTGGTTGCGTTTGGATGGTGATGGTAGTTGCGTGTGGATGGTGATGGTAGTTGCGTGTGGATGGTGATGGTAGTTGCGTGTGGATGATGGTAGTTGCGTGTGGATGATGGTGGTGGTTGCGTGTGGATGGTGACGTGTTAAGTGGACGTGCGTGTTGGTAATGTCTAGTTGTTTGGATGAAGATGGTTGGTGTGTGGTGGGGGCTGGTGTGTGTGGGGGTGGAAGCGTTGTGTGGTTGATGTGTGGTTCATGTGAGCAATGGGGGTGATGGTGGTGATTGTGATGGTGGTGGAGTATGGTGCATAGTGATGGTGGTGATAGTGATGATGATGGTGGCGATGTAGAGGCTATGTTATTTTGTGAATTAAAGTATTGGTGGTGGTGGTGATTTGTTGGTGGTGGTGGTGATTTGTTTTTTGTGTTGGTGATTTGTTGTTGGTGTTGGTGGTGATTGTATTAATGGCTGCTGTTTGTAGGTGGTGATGGTTGTGATGTGATTGTGGTTAGTGAGTGACGATTGTGGTGGATAGTGAGTGTATTCATGGTGACTTGATAGTGTAATGGGTGGTGGGGATAGTGTGTGGGAGGTAGTTTGTGAAGTAGTTTGGCACAACATTCAGGTTATTATAATATGTTACAATACCACGTCGAGAGTGATAGTGACTAGAACAGTGACGAGCAGTGCAAGCCATCACGATTCACTATCACCTCGACCTCTGGCGATAGTGAGGGAGGAGGAAGGTGATGGTGAAGGATGGTGTAGTGAGCGGTGATGCAAGCTGCAAGGAGGCCACGGTGGGAATGATGGTGAGGCAAGGGGTGGTGGTGGTGGTGGTGGTGGTGGGGGGTTGATGGTGAAGGCTGCACCGTGGCAGGTACGCCAGCGGTGCATTGTTGTCAGAAGTAAACAAGTCAGGCTGGGTACACGGCCGTCCTCCACCGGGGGGGGGGTGCGGCTTGTGGTGGCGGTGGGGGAGGAGGAGGAGGAGTGATGGTGGTGCTGGTGGAGTGTTGGTGAAGGATACTGTCCTTGGTAGTGATGGTGGTGGGCGGTGTGGTAGTGGCCTTGGTTGTGGTTGATCGTTGTTGTGGTCGGGGAAGAGGGAGGGGGCGGGAGAGCGGTGGCTCCCCCAGGATGTGGTTGTGGTGGAGGGTGTAGCCTGAGGATGTGGTTGTGGTGGAGGGTGTAGCCTGAGGTTGTGGTTGTGATGGAGGGTGTAGCCTGATGACAGTTGTGGTGGAGGGTGTAGCCTGAGGATGTGGTTGTGGTGGAGGGTGTAGCCTGAGGTTGTGGTTGTGGTGGAGGGTGTAGCCTGAGGTTGTGGTTGTGATGGAGGGTGTAGCCTGAGGATGTGGTTGTGGTGGAGGGTGTAGCCTGAGGATGTGGTTGTGGTGGAGGGTGTAGCCTGAGGATGTGGTTGTGGTGGAGGGTGTAGCCTGAGGTTGTGGTTGTGATGGAGGGTGTAGTCTGAGGATGTGGTTGTGGTGGAGGGTGTAGCCTGATGACAGTTGTGGTGGAGGGTGTAGCCTGAGGTTGTGGTTTTGGTGGAGGGTGTAGCCGGAGGATGTGGTTGTGGTGGAGGGTGTAGCCTGATGACAGTTGTGGTGGAGGGTGTAGCCTGATGACAGTTGTGGTGGAGGGTGTAGCCTGAGGTTGTGGTTGTGGTGGAGGGTGTAGCCTGAGGATGTGGTTGTGGTGGAGAGTGTATCCTGATGATAGTTGTGGTGGAGGGTGTAGCCTGAGGATGTGGTTGTGGTGGAGGGTGTAGCCTGAGGATGTGGTTGTGGTGGAGAGTGTATCCTGATGATAGTCGTGGTGGAGGGTGTAGCCTGAGGATGTGGTTGTGGTGGAGGGTGTAGCCTGAGGATGTGGTTGTGGTGGAGGGTGTAGCCTGAGGATGTGGTTGTGGTGGAGGGTGTAGCCTGATGATAGTTGTGGTTGTGGTGGAGGGTGTAGCCTGATGATAGTTGTGGTGGAGGGTGTAGCCTGATGACAGTTGTGGTTGTGGTGGAGGGTGTAGCCTGATGATAGTTGTGGTGGAGGGTGTAGCCTGATGACAGTTGTGGTGGAGGGTGTAGCCTGAGGATGTGGTTGTGGTGGAGAGTGTATCCTGATGATAGTTGTGGTGGAGGGTGTAGCCTGATGATAGTTGTGGTGGAGGGTGTAGCCTGATGACAGTTGTGGTGGAGGGTGTAGCCTGAGGTTGTGGTTGTGGTGGAGGGTGTAGCCTGAGGATGTGGTTGTGGTGGAGGGTGTAGCCTGAGGTTGTGGTTGTGATGGAGGGTGTAGCCTGAGGATGTGGTTGTGGTGGAGGGTGTAGCCTGATGATAGTTGTGGTGGAGGGTGTAGCCTGATGATAGTTGTGGTTGTGGTGGTGGTAAAGGCTGTGGTAGAGGAGGAAAGTCGATGGTACTAACGAAGATAGTTATGGTAATGAGGTAGTTAGTGGGAGGAATATTTATGGTAGTTTGAGGGGGATATATGGCAGTAGAAAGGATGGTTGTGACTGTCAGGATAGGCTATGGTAATAAGGAGGATAGTTATATGAGTGAGGGGGATAGATATGGTATTGAAGTAGATAGTTATGATTTGTGAGGATAGGCAATGGTAGTAGGGAGGATAGGTATATACGTGATGGGGATAGATATGGTATTGAAGTAGATAGTTATTGTGAGGATAGGCAATGGTAGTAGGGAGGATAGTTAAGTTAGTGAGAGGGATAGATATAGTTCTGAACTGGATAGTCAAAAGTTCTGAGGAGAATATGACTAGTAGTGAGGTGGGTAGTTGTGGTGGTGATACCCGGGGTTGTGGTTGTGTGTGGTGGTTGTGCTGTGGTGAATGTTGGTGGTAGTGTGAGTGGTGACCAGCTCGCTGGTATGTGGTGGTGGTGGTGGTGGTGACGAAAGCCCCTCGGGTCCCCCACACACACACACACCCCCACTCCCTCCCTCCCTCCCTCCCTCCCTCCCTCCCTCCAGTGCTGGGGGTGACGTAAGCCCCCTGGAGGAGGAGGGGGGGGATGATGGGGGAGGAGGGAAGGAAGGGGGGGTTGTGCCTGACACCCTCAGTGCTGGTGCGGCGTGTGGGTTACGCCCTTGTGGCGCTCCCTGCCTCCACCCCGCCCACGGTACAAGGTCCACGTCTCAGATGGTACGGCCACGGTACAGGGTACACAGGTCTTGCATGGTAGAGCCACGGTACAAGGTGTAGCGAGGTACACTGACGACGGTACAGCCATGGTACACGTCCATATTGCGGCCGGGTTGAGACACGGTGCAATTCGAAGGCCTAATCGGACGGTACAGGGTACAGGACGGTACGGGATGCAGGCTGGGGGTACAGGACGGTACAAGGTGCAGGCTGGGGTTACAGGACGGTACAAGATGCAGACTGGGGGTACAGGACGGCACAAGATGCAGGCTGGGGTTACAGGACGGTACAAGATGCAGGCTGGGGGTACAGGACGGCACAAGATGCAGGCTGGGGGTACAGGACGGCACAAGATGCAGGCTGGGGTTACAGGACGGCACAAGATGCAGGCTGGGGTTACAGGACGGCACAAGATGCAGGCTGGGGGTACAGGACGGTACAAGATGCAGGCTGGGGGTACAGGACGGTACAAGATGCAGGCTGGGGGTACAGGACGGTACAAGGTGCAGGCTGGGGGTACAGGACGGCACAAGATGCAGGCTGGGGTTACAGGACGGTACAAGATGCAGGCTGGGGGTACAGGACGGCACAAGATGCAGGCTGGGGTTACAGGACGGCACAAGATGCAGGCTGGGGTTACAGGACGGCACAAGATGCAGGCCGGGGGGGTACAAGATGCAGGCCGGGGGGGTACAAGATGCAGGCCGGGGGGAGTACAAGATGCAGGCCGGGGGGGTACAAGATGCAGGCCGGGGGGGGGTACAAGATGCAGGCCGGGGGGGGTACAAGATGCAGGCAGCAAAATAAGATTAGTGTGTTGCAGGTAATGGCCGGGCGGGCGTGAGTGATGGCCGCACATAATTGGCGGTGGGACCGGTCGTGGCCCCGTTGATGACGGGGCGGGGCGGGGCGGGGCAACCCTGTGGTCCGGGGCTGAGGTGGGACCGGTCGAGGCTCCGTTGATGACTGGGTGGGGTGGGGCAACCCTGTGGTCCGGGGCTAAGGTGGGACTGGCCCATGGCCCCCGTTGATGACGGGGCGGGGCGGGGCAAGCCCACGGTCCGGGGGCTGAGGTGGGTCTGGTCCACGACCCCGTTGATGATGGGGCGGAGCGAGGCAAGTCTGAGGCTGAGGTGAGACTGATCCACGGCCCCGTTGATGACGGGGCGGGGCAAGCATGTGGTTAGAGGTCCAGTACTGTGGTTAGTGGGCTGGGGATGTGGTTAGTGGCCCGGTGCGCCTCTGTGGTTAGATTGTGGAGCCTCGTTTGTGAGTTGTGTTGTTGCGGTTAGCAAAGGTCCCTTGTTAGCTGGGCTGGAGCTGTGATTAAAGGTAGCGAAAGTTTCTTCTTGTTAGCGTAATTAACAAAGCTGCTGTGTTGATGATGTGTAACATCATTAGCAGGGCTGCTGTGTTGAAGTCAGCAGGTGTGTATGTAACGTTTTGAGCAGGTCTGCTGTGTTGGAAGTCAGTAGGTGTGTGTATGTAACAATATCAACAGAGCTGCTGTGTTGATGTCGGCAGGTGTGTGTATGTGTGTGTGTGTGTACCGTCATTAACAGAGCTGCTGTGTTGATGTCGGTAGGTGTGTATGTGATGATATTAACAGAGCTGCTGTGTTGATGTCGGTAGGTGTGTATGTGATGATATTAACAGAGCTGCTGTGTTGATGTCGGTAGGTGTGTATGTGATGATATTAACAGAGCTGCTGTGTTGATGTCGTTAGGTGTGTATGTGATGATATTAACAGAGCTGCTGTGTTGATGTCAGCAGGTGTGTGTGTGTGTGACTACTAACATAGCTGCATGTTGATGTTTGACATCACCAACCGAGCTGCTGTGTTGAATTCATCATGTGTGTATGTGGTTATAGACCACATTGCTGTGTTGACGAAGATGAGACCATGATGTTAGGGTCTTCGTGGTTGTGTTACCAGACCCCCTAGTATTGATGATGATGGCAGGCGCACCTGACCATGTCTCTAAGAGTAGTGATGATGTGTGAAGATATGTTATATTGATGTTAGCGTGGCTGTGTTAAGAACGACGGTACGACCCTTGAGTACGACGGTGCCTTGAGGCCCGACAGCACGACCCTTGAGCACAACGGTACGACCCTTGAGGCACGACGGTACGACCCTTGAGCACAACGGTACGCCCCTTGAGGCACGACGGTACGACCCTTGAGCACAACGGTACGACCCTTGAGGCACGACGGAACGACCCTAGAGACACGATGGTACGACCCTGTAAGCACGACGGTACGACCCTAGAGACACGATGGTACGACCCTGGAAGCACGACGGTACGACCCTATAGACACGATGGTACGATCCTTGAGGCACGACGGTACGACCCTGGAAGCACGACGGTACGACCCTAGAGACACGATATAACGACCCTTAAGGCACGACGGTACGACCCTTGAGTACGACGGTTACTGACGACTCAGCACGACAGGACGACCCTCCCCCCAGCAAGACGTTACGACCCAATTTTTTTATGTTTCTATTTCTAGTTTTCTTGTTATTCTGTATTTGTTGATGTTGTTCTTGGCTGTACCTTTTTATTTTCAGTTCTTTGATTTATTGTTTAGTATTTTCCTTGTCCGACAATGGTGTTTTTGTTTTCAGCTCTTTCCCTCCCCTTCCCTTTTTTTTTTGTTTTGTTTTACTTGTTATAACATTTTGTTTGTTTGTTTGTTGACTGTAATGTGATTTTGTTATTACCTAAAGTTTATATGTTGCTTGTGTTTTAATTTATCTGAAATATATTTGTTTTCGTATTTGGTGACCCGTTGCCCCAAAGCGTTTTCCATAACTGCTTTTTTTTTTTTTTGTTAACAAAGAAATTGAATAATCTATGGTGGTGTTGGCAGAGTTTTCATGATTTTGTTTGTCTCATGTATTTGTTCCAGTAATGTCTGCTATTGTTGGCAGGGTTCGTGAAGTCCTTGTTTCAGATAGTGGCTTTGTTTTCCTTGTTTTTTTTTGTCTGATTGTTTAAGATTGACGTGGATGTCAATGTTCTTGTTTTCATTTGTTTGTTTTTTTTGTCATTTTCAATTGCTGCCCATTTCGTTGAACTTAATTGTGTTTTTGTTTATGTCATTGTTTTAGGGACTTTTTTTGGCCGAAGATGATTTTGTTGTTGGTGTTTTTGCTGTAGTTGTTGGTTATAATGATCTTGTATTTGTTGTTATTGATGCTTTTGATAAAGTTGTCGGTGCTTTGGCGTTCTTGCTCGTGGTGATGTTCATGTTAATTATGTTAATGTTCTTGTTAATCATGTTAATGTTCTTGTTCCTGATGTAAATGTTGTTTCTTGTCATGATGTTCTTCTTGATGTTAATTGTCTTATCCCTTATGTTTATGTTCTTGCTGCACATGTTGATGTCCTTGTTGCTGATATTAATATTCTTGTCGCTGACGAGAATGTTCTTGTTGCTGACGATAATGTTCTTGTTGCTGTTGTTATGTTCTTGTTGCTGGTAGTGATGTTCTTGTTATTTATGTTGATGTTCTTGTCGACGCTAATGTTCTTGTGATGTTTATGCTCTTGTTATTGATCTGAATGTTCATGTTATGTTTTTGTTTTTTTTTTGTTGTGCTTGTTTAATGTGGTGAATGTCTACATCGGCAGTAACACCTGTCCATTGTTTATCCTGGTGGCAGCAACACCTGTTCCTTGTCTACATGGGACTTGGCAACACTGTTGTATCTTGTTTACACTGGTGCTAACATCTGTTCTCTGTTTACGTGGGTGTCGGGAGGGCGCACTGGTGTTTCTGGTCTGAACCCACGACGAATTCTTGTGTTTTGTTCCTGCAAGGTTGCCTGCTGATCCCTCATAATGGTGGAGGGGAGTGGGGTGTCAGCTGTGTTGGAGGGGAGAGGGGGTAATGGTTGATGATGGCCTTGTTGGAGGAATGGGGTAAGGAGTAACGGCTGTGTTGGTGAAGGGGGCTAGGGAGTGACGGTTGCGTTGGAGGAAGGAGTGAGGTAGGGGGTGTGTCTGCTGGGTTGGAGGAAAGGGATTGAGCTATGGGGGGCGGGGGAGAAAAAGAGGGAGGAATGACGATGGTGAATGTTGATGGTGAGACAGAATAGCGAGGGAGGGGGCAGGGTGGGCGTAAGAGGAGGGTAGAGGGTCAGGCTCGAGGGAGGGAGGGAGGTGGAGTAAGGATGAAGGGAGGGAGGGAGGAGGGAAGGGGTCAGGGTGGTGGTGACGTGAGGTGTGTGGTGACGTGAGGTCGATGGAGGCAAAAGACTGGTATTGGCTTTTTGAGGGGAGCTGGGGGGTGTCAAGTGGCGGGGAAGGGGAACTGGGGGTGTCAAGTGGCGGGGAAGGGGAACTGGGGGGTGTCAAGTGGCGGGGAAGGGGAACTGAGGGGTGTCAAGTGGCGGGGAAGGGGAACTGGGGGGTGTCAAGTGGCGGGGAAGGGGAACTGGGGGTGTCAAGTGGCGGGGAAGGGGAACTGGGGGTGTCAAGTGGCGGGGAAGGGGAACTGAGGGGTGTCAAGTGGCGGGGAAGGGGAACTGGGGGGTGTCAAGTGGCGGGGAAGGGGAACTGGGGGGTTTCAAGTGGCGGGGAAGGGGAGCTGGGGGTGTCGAAGTGATGGGGAAGGGGTGTTGGGGTGTCAACTGGCGGGGAAAGGGTTGCTGGGGGGTGTCAAGTGGCGGGGAAGGTGAGCTGGGGGTGTCAAGTGGCGGGGAAGGTGAGCTGGGGGTGTCAAGTGGCGGGAAGGAATGGTGTCAGGTGCTGGGGGGAGAGAGTGAGTGAGTGTGTCAGGTGTCATGGGGGTGGAAACAAGTGTTTGTCTCCCTTGTGACCTCTTCCCCATTCCCTGGCACGCCCCATGACCTCTCCCCAGCACCTGGCACAGGTCACATCCCCCCTCCCACTCCCGCTCCCCCACTGGGAGTGACGCACTTCTCAGGTCTGTCCTATCCACCTGACACTCTTCCCTCACGTCCTCTCCCTTCCCTTCCTCCTCTTCCTCCTCCTCCTCCTCCTCCTCCTCCTCCTTCTCTTCTTCCCTGTCTTCCTGCCCACTCCCCCAGGCCTGGCTGGCGTGTGTCAGTGGAAGCGGTGGGGGCCGGGCGCAGGTATTGTGGGGGCATGAGACCGCTATAATAATATCCCCATGTGCAGGTAATTGAAGCAGCAATCTATACATCAGGAAAGAGAGACAGGGAAAAAAAATATTCTCTCGCGTATTTTCCACTCATGATATGTATATATATGTATATATATTCCGGGGCAGTTTGCACCGGGGGAATAAGTTTGGAGGCGAGAGGGAGGTATCTGGAGGTATTGATGAACGTTTGGAGGTGAGAGAGGATGTTTGGGGGTACTGGTGGATCTTTGGAAACGAGAGGGAGGTTTTTGGAGTTATTGCTGAACGTTTAGAGGTGAGAGAGGGTGTTTGGAGGTGCTGATGAAACTCTGGAGGCGAGAGGGAGGTATTGGTGAGCGTTTGGAGGTGAGAAAGAGGGTCTTTGGAGGCGAGAAGGGGAATTTGGAGGTAATGATGAACGTTTGGGGGTAAGAGAGGGTGTTTCAAGATATTGATGAATATTTTGAGGCGAGAGGAGGGCATTAGAGGTATGTGAGGGTGAGAGAGGGTGTTTGGAGGTACTGGTTAATCTTTGGAGGCGACAGAAGGATATTTGGAAGTATTGATGAACGTTTGGACGTGAGAAAGAGGATGTTTGGAGGTACTGGTGAATCTTTGGAGACGAGAAGAGGGCATTTGGAGGTAAAGATGAACGTTTGGAGGTGAGTGGGGGTGTTTGGATGTATTGATGAATCTTTGGAAGCTAGAGGTGGTATTTGAGGAAACTGATGAACCTTTGGAAGTGGGAGGAGTGTTTGGAGGTACATTTGAGCGATCGGTGATATCAATGAGAGTTTGAAGGTGAAAGGGGTATTTAGGGGTGCTGATAAACGTTTTGAAGTAAGAGGGGATATCTAGGGGTATTGATGAAAGTTTGGAGGTGAGAAAGATGGCGATTGAAATAAACCATAAACGTTTGGAAGTGTTGACAGACTTCCATGCACATTAGGGTGAAGTTAGAAAAGAATGCCAGGTAGTTAAAGCCAGTAGAACGTTACAGGAAACTTCGATAGATGTTTA